>NW_015634336.1:111038-136899 GCF_001515625.1 Sinocyclocheilus rhinocerous
AAAAAAAAAAAAAAAAACACTACCATATTACTAAACCTTACTAAAACCCTAAAATGAAAACAGAAAATATAAAATAAACAATTTGAACTGTTAATAAAAACTAGTTAATCATTCTAAAATAAAACCGCAGCAAATTAGCATATTAAAATGATTTCTGAAGGATCACGTGACACTGAAGACTGGTGTAATGATGCTGAAAATTCAGCTTAGATCACAGCAATAAATTACATTTCAACATATTAAAATAGAAATCAGTTATTTGAAATTGTAATATTTCACAACTACTGTTTTTACTATAAACTCCCTGTAAGTTCCTTCAGGAAACAGCGTGTGGCGCTCTTGAGTGTGTTTACAGTTTTCAGCGGGCCTACAAAACTGGGACAAATGAGTAACAATGTTGCTTTGTGTCTGTTAAAAAAGAATTTAATTCAAACAAATCTAGGTTTGTGTTTCTGTAGTTTCAATAAAACGAGAACGTGTGTGTGTGTGTGTGTGTGTGTGTGTGTGTGAACCCGTCTGTGCCGTGCATCACTCGTGCATCAGCTTAATTTTAGTGGGGTCCTTTATGGGAAGTCCAGGACCGTCCCTCAGTTCCAGCCCTGGTTTCTTGTGAAGCTCTAGAGAGGTGAATCTTGTTTTAGTTCAGCCCGAGGCTCTTTTTAACTACAGGATTAGTAACCTAAATAACCACTGTGGGACTCATTCACCGACCCGTCTGTCATGCAGACATGAGAGAAAGCTGCGTGTCTCAAACAGGTCGCGTTCAGGCACGAAAATCAGTTTCATATTGCAGTGCAGTGATGCAACTCAGCAGGTGTGTTTTAAGATCCTAACGGTAACGAGTTTTCTTGCTCTTTTGAGGTGAAAGACCTCGTGGTTTGTGGCACACTGCAACTTTCAGGACTCAGATTAAATCCAGACCCAGATTTACTGAAGATAAACTACAAAATTTGTTGTGAAATGTCATAAACTGTCAACTTTAAAAATCTACATGCTAACCTCAAACCAGTCGAGTCTTGTTTCTCAAAGTAGCCGTTTATTCTGACTGAATATGATTTTTGCAAGCAATGTGTGCCTGTAATTACAGCAGATGTCTTACAAGTGACTGGTGTTTTCTAGGGCTCTTGAAAGTTTCTCTTCTGTCGTGACATCATCGCTGCGGTTCTTCTTTGCCGCATGATGTCATCCAGCAGAACTCCAGCCACCAATCACAGCCCGCCATTACCTGACCGCACACGACATCATCACCTCACAGCAGCCACAAGCGCTTCCTCTCAAAAGAGACACTGTTATTTTAGTATCCCTGGCTGATATACTGTTGGTTTAGTTTTTTTATTTTGCGATTTCATTTTAATTTTAGGTCTATGACGCATGTCTATAATTTTGTATTATTATTTTAGTACTTAGTTAAACTAAATGAAAATTAGAAATAGCTGAAATAAAAAATATATATAGTTTTTAAATATTTTATTAACAATCGTCTAATGGTTTTATGTTTAAACACAAAAAGCTACATTTGTCTTACATATGAACATTTTATTTCTTGTTTTTATTCTTTGGTTTTGGGGTGAAACAGTTTAGACAAAGTTAAGTCTCAGATTAAAAAGTTAAGTCTTCTGATTAACCTGACGCTTGTGTCCAAGTAGAAAGTGCTGGATAAGTCCCAGAACACTAGTCCAGGATGATGGGAAAATGTCCAGCAGTGATTGGCGGTAAATGTGCTGCTGAAAGGCGCATTGTTGCGTCACTGAGACCTGCGACAAAACAAGCGGGCAGAAGGTGAAAGAATGACGGAAGAGAAACTCTACACCTCTTCCGCTTTCAAACAGTAGACCACACCTCCACCCCTCTCTCTCTCTCCTTCCCAGTCATCTGTGACCATATAAGGCAAAAACAGCGTGAGTGAGACACGCTGATCAAGCACCGCTGCAGAATTCCTGCGCTCTCGTTTCTTTCACACTCCGTCACTTTTCCCTTGCTCATGTTTAATGACTTTTTCTCAGGCTCTTTGACTTTAAAGCAAAAAGTGCTTATTTTAGTTGTTCTTGTACCTCAGATGCTAATGATAATGCTTTGTGTACTATTTATAGTTTGTGGAAGACGGTTGTCCCCAGATGTTTGGCTGAAGCTAACCGACATTACAGACTCCAGCTTGTCGCCTTTGATATTTGCTCTTGTAATACACTTGTAGTTTCACATCTGACCGACTAGTCTTAAAGTATGCGCACTACGTTAGTGAGAAAGTAGCAATGTACAACAGCCAATCAGATAGAGTGCTGCAGTGACAATGCATTTTTGTAGGCCAATTTGGATGCATCAAATCATATTGGGTTTTTGCCGAGGGAACCGTCTGTTGTTCGTCCTTCACTGGCGAAGATGACCACGACTTCATAGAATCACTGGATGTTGTGGGTGCGAAGATGGTTAATGAGTCCAATCCTCACTCTGAAAGTTCGATTGCAGAATGGACAGGCGAATGCTGGAACTGAGTTTGCCAGAGATGCGATGCCGAGCCTCTTGCGATGCTGGCACTTCTGCTGCTGTTCTTCTATGCAACTTATCTCATACCCCGACACCCAGGGCCGTCCTTTGGGCGGTGCAACTGGTGCGGTCGCACCGGGCCCCACGGAAAGCGATTGCGAACGGACCACGAGACCCCCAAGCCTTCTGATCATTGAACCAATGTAGTGGTTTCTTCCACTCAGTCTGCCGGGTCCAGTCTTCGCATGCATGGGCAGACAAGCCCTAGTTCACCGGGGGTTTGACGCCCGTCGGCTACCCTCACCTAGTTTAGCCCGCCAGTCAAAGCGGTGTACCGGGTGTGGCCGCTGTTGCATGCAAACAGCTACTTGGAGCCATAGGTGAGAGCTGAGTGCAAGTGGGGACCAAAGCGGACCCGGGGGTGCGACTGTTCGCCCGTCAGAGGTACTACCCCTCCCTAACACCCCATCACCCTGGTTCCCTCGGCAAAAACCCAATATGATTTTTTTCCCATTTGCATTATTGCTGAAAATAATGTCTGTGACCAACACAAGTTGGTTATAGCTCTTAAAGGTGACATATCATGAAAATCTGACTTTTCCAGGTTTGAAACTTATATGATTTAAAACGCATGATTTCAGCAAGATAAACATGATAATCAGAACCAAAACAGATGTTTTTAGCAGGTCCGAGCTGTAATGGCGCAGCTCTATTCTGGAAAAGGGGGCGGGGAGCAGCAGCTCATTTGCATTTAAAGACACAGGCCCGAAAAACAGCGTGTTTCTGCTTCCACTCAAAATAGGCATTTTCAAAATGATATAATAAATGATCTGTGGAGTATTTTGAGCTGAAACTTCACAGACACATTCTGGGGACACCAGAGACTTATATTACATATTGTAAAAAGGGGCATAATATGTCTCCTTTAAAACCTGGAAAAGTCCGATTTTCATGATATGTCACCTTTAAAAGAATGACAACCTCTGTAGTCCCATTTAAGACACTTGTTAGCACCTTTTTCAAGACAAGTAAAAGTTTTAATATGAAAAAATATATGGTGAAAGTGAAAATATCTATTGTTATTGTTAACCACAGACCTTATTTCAGGCATTTAACCAAAAGCCAAAAAAGTGGAAACGGTGCTATTGACTTAAGGACAATGAAAGCTGAAGTGCTAAAATGCAACTTATTTCCAGCTTTTGGCCTAAAAAACCATGTCATCGCTGCAGCATTCTGTGCAAAAGTGTTTAAAAATAATATTTTTAAAATATTTAAAAAAATACTAATAATATTAATATTTATTTTACTGTTATTACAAATTAAAATACATTTATTTTTTAAAAATATTTTTAAATAAATTTTTTAAAGGAATTTATTTAGTCATGCAATTTATTTAAATACATCAATTTATTTTATACATTTTATTTAGGGTTTGGCCTGTGGTGATTAGCCTACAATTGATTTGATATGGCTATATAAAAAATGGCAGTATAAATCTTTATTCTGGTTATGTAAAAGCTAATAGCTGTGACTTAGTGTGAGTGTCTGAAACCCTAAATAGCCTACCACTAATTCAGCTGGTGTTTACAGTAAATATCGATATTTGCATATGCATTATTTGTAATTTAAACAATATTTGAATCTGATAGCGCTCAGCCACACACAGATGGTTTTCTTTTCATTTCTTTTCCAGTGTGTGATATGTTACAGAGGGTAGCTGTTGTGTGAGGAGGGCAAATTTCACAAGAAAAGGGAACTTCTCGAGAACATTCCCGAAGCGAGTCAACAAGCGTCTTATCGCGCTTCCTGAGCTCTCACTGGAGGAAAGCGGAAAGGGAGGACGGGATGCGTCGGCCTTTTCTTGCTCTTTTGTTGATGCTGCTGCTGTTTTTAATTATTCCGAGGTTTTGTTTGGAGCCATTTAAGGACAAACACACACAACGCGAGCGCCAGAAAAGCAGTCATGAGAAAGAATCATGCATGGGTTACGTAAACAATTCTGGCAAGGATAGCTCATTTATGGTGGTTTAAACTCACAAATAAGTTCTCAAACACACTGTAATGTAAGGTGAGGTCGCTGCAGCACCGGCATTCACAGAGAAAGGCTGTTTGTGTGCCATAATACAGGAACACACCCAGGACACACCCCGACCGAGCGGGTCAAACAGGAGAAGAGAGAGAGAGAGGTCAGAAGTGACCTTATTTGGTAATCTGTCTCTCCCTCCCTCTGTCTGTCTCACTGCAGCTGGCATCGCTCAGTCAGAGACCTTTGACTTTGCGCTTGAAATTCCTGTAGTTGCCCAATCAGCGCTGAGCGAGCGGCCCGAGAGCGACGTAGGCCTATTGATTTTTCCTACGCATCGCGTTCCCTAGCGGAGAGCTCGCGGTGATTCAGGGGCGACTGCAGGCTTCCACAAACATCCCGTACACGCTGATAAAACACTCCTCCCGGCAGGTCTTTCCGTCGTTTTCCCTGGATCATCATTCCGCATTCCTCGGATACTTCAGTCGAGCGTGCAGCCTGGAGACGCTCCAGCCTCCCGCGTGCGTTGCGTTCTCATAGTCACAAATCAGTGACCGTCTATTAGCACACATTAACATTTGCATTTGTATTTATTGTCATTCTTTTAATCCGAAAGAGTTTACACATGAGAAATAATCCATTAGTTAATAATCAGTTTGAATCCTATGCATAAATAGTTGGCTACAAAATAATTAATATGACAATTAGGCCTATATAGGGTATTTTTGTGCTTCTATGTGCAGATATCTTTCAGGTTTCGCGTGAATGCATGTTTTTTATCTTGATTTTTCATGTTTGGGGTGTTTTGAGTGTCAATTTGTGTTTACAGTTCACAGCAGGAAGCAGTTAATCCAGTTTAAATATTCAGAATTTAATTTTAAAATAAAATGTAAACATTAGTGTATTTCAAAAATAAACAATTATATGCAAATGCGAGATAGATGGATAGATAGATAGATAGACAGACAGATAGATAGACAGACAGCTAGATAGATACAGATAGACAGACAGATAGATTGATAGACAGATTGATAGCTAGACAGACAAATAGATACAGAAGATCTGTCATTATACTAAAATAAACCTTTAAAGTAGTAAAATAAACTATGTAAACATAAATATTTGAATGGAAATAGTAAAATAAACTTGTCATATTGTGGAATGCATGTCAACACTGGCATTCATTATTTATTAAAAGAAAGTGTTTGTGAAGAAATTTCCTGATTCCAGACATTCCTCTATGTGTATGTGTGTGTGTGAGTGTGTAAACACGGTCCGGCGACTTATATGGTCACAAAAGCCCAAAGTCGCGCACATACCTCAGACATTAAACACACATACGGGCCCCTGCGGCCCAACTATTTCAAGTTCACCCTGTGACGCGAACTTTTCCGCTCCGACACGCCCACACCTCGCTCGCGATTGGCCGAGGCGCTTGGGAGCGGTCTGTGATTGGCGGAGGGGCGATGCGATGGGCGGTGACGCGCGGCGCAGGCCCCGCCCCGCCGGGACCGCACCCCGAACCATTACAGCAGGACGGAGTTCAACTACTGAGTGGAAGAAGAGGGAGGGAAGAGGAAGAAAGGAGAAAAAAAAGAGAAAAGAGAGAACGAGGCGAAGGGAGCGAACTTGTGCGCAGTTGAAAAGGGAAGTTTGGAGCGCGGCGACACGGATCCACACTGAGCCCCTGGAGTTTCTGACAACCCCGAACTCCGAGCGTCTGCATCTGATTAGCAGGTAAACCGCGGCACCCGTCCGCTTTCTGCGTTCACTCCGCAGGGCCATTCAGAACAGCATGAGCACAAAGAAGCAGGAAGCGTGCAGCGAGCCGCTGGGTGGGACTTACCAACGCGACCTGATTTCGCTGCGCTTTCAAACTTATGCGCGTGAAAATCGCGACGCTTCATCGCTGTAGCGTACGAACGGGGGAATTGATAACCTGTGACGCGTCGGATCGGCGAGAACCCACGAGCGGTGAGTTTCAGGAAGTGCTCGTGAGCTCCGCGACACCGGCTCGCGCGGAAATGCATTGATGGCACGAAAAAAACGTTATTTGCGCGGAATACAGCGCGCGGTGAGCGTGATGTCATTGTGCGCGTCTCCAGACGACTGACGTTCTCGCGGGCGCTCATGACGTAATCGCTGGCAACTGGGCCGAGCGGCGCGTTTACGGTTCCGCCAGTGCTTTAGGAAAACCTGAATCCGCGAGATCTTACCGGATTAGAAAAATGAAAGCGGCGAACGTAGTTTCTCTCACTTTCAGAGAGTTCTCGCAAAAGTTGGTGACCGTTACAAATAGGTTAAACAACTGAGCGCGTGCGCGCTTCCAACGTTCTATATCCGGGCTCGTGCACGTGTGCTCGCTTTTTATAACGACACGGCATTCATCAGAGTCTAATACAGTCTGTAATAAACCTAAATTAGTTCATATTTGAAAAGTCCACACACAGTTGTTCGTGGGAGCGCGCTGCGCGAGCTCGTGCTCCTTGTGTGGCCGACGTTGCAGTGCAGAGGCAACTGTGTAAGTTTAAAAATATATTCGTTTGTGTTGTACTTTAGTGAAAAATTTATATGAAGCAGCTTAACAGACTTTCAGAATTCGCAGGCGCTTAGCGTTTTTGATTATTTACACAATGACGGGAAAATGAGCAGGATGTTAGTCGTTGAGTGATTGACAGTTAGCTCGCGCGATGAGGTCAGCGCCACGGACTGATTTGTTGTGGTTTAAAATCACACACTAGTCCGTGTCTAATCCACGTGACCTCTCAGATTCACACCGATATGAGTGTGTACTACGTTCACAGACAGTCTTGGTCATCATTATAGTGATATACTTGTGTCTGCATGTTGATGTAGTTATTAACGGTGTGCTAACGAGCAAATACTGCTGGTGTGAACGCAGTCTAACCACTTTCACTTTCTTCACCTGGCCAGTGTGTGTGTGACCTGGTTTTCCATGAGCAAGTGTGTCTAGGACGCTGTGACCCATTAAAAGCACATGCTGGTCTTATTCTGTGTGTTGTTTTAGTTCTCGTTTGTTAATCCCAACACACCGCTTATGTTTGCGAATGCTAGCATTTATCCGGTGCACAGTAGCTACTGGTGAGTCCAAGCCGTGTCACAGAGATCAGATTTACGTAACCTCAACGTCGTAATTACGAGTGGGAAACAATTTTCTTTGAGCCCAGAGTGTCCAAGTTGGGGGCGTGTCAGTGAGAAAACATGGCGGACACAATGCATGCAACATCTGTAGTTGATGGTAATTTTGTCGCAATTTATAAAACTGCTGTTTTTTTTTTAATGTAGGCTACAATAAAACTAGCATGTATAAAATATGATTGTATTGTGCACTTACAATATATAATATATAACAGTTGAGTTTGCACCTTCATAAATTGATCAAAGTGACTCAAACACATCTGATGTCGAAATTACGACTTCCCAACTCGCACATACGAACTTCTCGAGATGACTTGAACACACATGCATGCATTTCCTGAATGTATTATGTTTTCCACCAAGTGCAGTAAAAAGCCAGAGCCAGAATGATCTGCGAAGCAACGACCATTTTATCTCGTTTTGACCCATTATTTCGCTAGATTGTCAAAAATGAGGACATTTTGGAATAAAATTGGTTAAAAATGTAAATAAAACACAGATGATTGGAGTACGTTTTACAAGAAAATACTATTTCAGTCTGACTTCAAAACTTCAAAATTTTACTTTAATGTTATTTGCCATTTCTTTACAATTATTTGTGACATTTACTAGCAATTTCTGAGTGAAAATAGTTTCAAAGTAAATCTTACACCAGATTTTTCCACTGTTCCTTTTCACATATTGTTTTTTGGAGGTAGTGAGCAGTGTAGAGCACTGTAACCTGAAAAACTACAACAGCTTTAGATTAACTGTGTCCTTTCAGAGTAGAATAAAGAAATAAGTCATGCATTACAGTGATTTTATCATATGCAAAGGATCTTAGTCCCAATGCAAAGCCTGGTAAAATGACTGTAAATGGGTTTAGAGTTGCTTGTTGTTTTTATAAAACGGTGACAACAGCAATATAACAATTAAACACCAGTGATCAATAAACATATTTAACACTGGATTGAAATGATCTCTGATATTTATGTGTGTGTATATATATATATATATATACAGTGGGTACGGAAAGTATTCAACACTGAGACATTCCTCTGAAATATCTTCTTGTGTTTCACTGAATAAGTAATTTATTTATTAATTATATTTAATTAATGAAATAAATTATATTTAATTATTGATATATTTATACATTTAATAAAAAAATTGGATTAAATTTATTTGCAATATTTATTTAATAACAGTAACATCTAATAATACATATGCAATAATAATAAATATAAAAATACATTGAATTAATTATAATAATAAAATAATTAAGTTATTCAGCATGACTCTGACACTGAATTTCTGCACATCTAAAACAGCGGAGTCAAATTTATAAATTTGTATACATTCAATTATAAAGTATAAATATTATTGAATTATTGAATTTATATTAGCATTTTAAATAAATATTCATCTAATATAATTTAATATAAGTAATTTTTACAAATTAAATAATTCAATATTATTAATAAATGACTTTCTTAAGCGGAACACAAAAGAAGATAATTTTTTTAGAAATATCAGATCGTTTATAAATGTAAATTTTATGATTGAGTGTTGAGACATTTGATAATGAATTATTGTTTAACTTATGAAATGTTTAATTTATATATATATATATATATATTTGTTTGTGTGTTTCATTATTAATAATAATTAATTATTAATAAATAAATTAAATTATGAATAAAATATAGAGTCAAATCATCAGCAGTGACCAGCAAAGTTGTATTTATTAGTAACACTTATGTGATGACCTGTATTTCTGCAGGCTGCTGTGTCTTTCGCAAGGCGTTTTTTTGCAGTCGTTTCGTGATCTGTTAGCATGTGTTTTCCTCTGGAGACTCTGTGTTTAGTGACTGTGTTTGAAAGAAAAGCAGGCGTTTCTTTCAGCGGCTGTGGGATCAGTGCGGGGAAATGGCCGTGGGCCGCAGACGTTAATCCACAGGCACAATGCTGCGCGAGCGACAGGTGCGGACCTGCACACTTCATCCCGCTGCAGGTGCTGTTTGTGCGCTCGGAGCCCCGCGGCATTGTGGGTAAAGCAGGGTTTGATGTGCTGCTGCGTGTCCTGCTGCGAATGAGGTCACGCTCAGGTGCGACGTCTGATCATCGCGCTAGCATCTGCGATCATTCACCTGCGTGATTCATGTGTTTCCTCTCATCTCATCCCGTCTGGCTCTGTGTTTTCTGCAGTCTGACTCTGGAAGTCCAAATCCCATTGTTTCCCTCCATAGAGCTTTGTTGTTGTTGTTTTATGCAAAGATATGTATAGATGCCCCATTCGACCGCTCCAAGCCATTATATATAATATAGTTATATCCATTATATATTTTTAAATATTTTATTTTAGAAATATCAGAGATCAGTGGAGTCAGGGGTGCAGGAATTTAGTATCAGAAGGTCATGCTGAATAATTTGATTATTTTATAAATTATTCTATTTGATATAGTAATACAATTGTATAAATATTGTTATAACTTTACATGCATTCATATTTTA
The DNA here is from genome assembly GCF_001515625.1 of Sinocyclocheilus rhinocerous. Lineage (NCBI taxonomy): Eukaryota > Metazoa > Chordata > Actinopteri > Cypriniformes > Cyprinidae > Sinocyclocheilus > Sinocyclocheilus rhinocerous. The sequence continues at coordinate 121,195 of NW_015634336.1, forward strand.
TTATTAAATAAATATTATTAATAAATAAAATACATATTTTATTAAATTAAGTAAATACAATTTCATTAACATTTACAATAAATTTAAATAATAAATAAATTACAGTAAATGAATGTACATTTATTAATGACTGTTCAGCAATGCGTCAAATATGTTTACCATTTATAGTTAGTTATAAAAAAAATTATAATAATATTTATATTTATATGTAACATTTATTATTATTATTATTAAATGCATTTAAATAAACTGAATTATAAATACATAATAAAACAAATTGTTTAGTTTTACCTATTGTTTGAATTAAAATCATAATTACATTTATAAATAAATAATTTATTTCAATAAATAATTACATATTATTAATAAATAAATGCCATTCCTAAGTGCAAAAGGTGATATTTCAAAGAATATCTCAGTGTTTATTATATGTATAATTTTTGTTTATTTATTATACGTTTTAAGGAATATTAGAGATCATTTGTAAATTTGCTTTATTATTTTAATAATAATTGTTTATATTTATTGTTATAAATAAGGTGCAAATCTATATATTTTATCAAATTAAATGAATAAAATGAACATTATTTAAAGAATTAAATTAATGTAAATATATATTACAATTGTAAACTTTTAATGTTTCACAGAAGAAAGAAAGTCATTGCTTTTATTAACTTTGGAATGCAAATGATCATTTTTGTGTGAAATATCCCTTTAAATTCTCATTCCTGTACCCTTCTCTTGATTTTCCCATGCTTTTCTCTCTTTTGGCTCAGATGAACAGGAAGCGTTTGGCGGTCCATTTCTCACTTTTACTCCACTGCCGTTTGGACGGGATTATTCAGGAGCGTCCAAAACTGTTTCTCTTCATCCTTCTCCTTTTTTGGTTTGCTTTCTATCCCGTCGACCAGCCCTTCCCATAGTGCACCTGTGCAGCAGGAGAGCAGAACAATGACAGGAAGTGAGCAAACGAGAGCTCATATCCAGGCAAAGAGTCACGTCCCGATTGTTTGACGTGTTTCTGCATCCGTGTCGGTCGTTGCGTTTATCGCATGATATGCTGCATGACTGCATTATGATGCACTGCAGACTCATTCCTCCTCCTGAATGGCCCGTTGCCATGGACATGATGTCACTTCCTGTTGCAGAAATAAGCTTGTCTGTCTTCACATGGAAAACTCCGTTCTGGATGTTTCCTGAAGCCGGATCAGGGGTTTTGTGTTTGTTATAGTTGCCTGGTTTTGTCTTGAACTAATTAGTAAGTCAGTGTGCATAAAGAAATACTGATTTATTACATATTATGCATTTATTAATGATTTTACAGTTATTAGATAATGATTTAATAGTCAAATATTCAACACTGATTCAAAATGTATAAATGATTTCTGATATTTTTTTTATATATATATATATATATACAGTAGCATGCAAAAGTTTGGGAACCCCTTGCAGAAAATGTGAATAATTTTAACAAAATAAGAGAGATCATACAAAATGCATGTTATTTTTTGTTTAGTACTGTCCTGAGTAAGATATTTTACATAAAAGATGTTTACATTTAGTCCACAAAAAAAAAAAGGCTGAAATTATTAAACATAAAAGATGTTTACATATAGTCCACAAAAAAAAAAAGGCTGAAATTATTAAAATAACCCTTGGTTCATAATACTGTGTGTGGTTACCTGGATGATCCACACCACGACTGTTCTTTTGTTTTGTGATGGATGTTCATGAGTCCCTTGTTTGTTCTGAACAGTTAAACTGAGCACTGTTCCTCAGAAAAATCCTCCGTGTCCTGCAGATTCTTCAGTTTTCCAGCATCTTTTGCATATTTGAACCCTTTCCAGCAGTGACTGTATGATTTTGAGATCCATCTTTACATAAAATACATATACAATAATAATAAAAATACATTATATTAAATATAATATTTAATAATCAAATTATTCAACACTAAATAAAATGTATAAGTTATATATAAATATATATTAATACTGTTTTCCACTTAAGTAATTTATTTATTGATTAATATTTAATTATTATATTAATACAGTTATTTATTCTTTTCGTTTAAATAATTTTTAATTATTTATTTAATTGTAATTTTAAAAAAATGTTTTATTTATAATTTATTCATAATTAAATGGGATAGTTCACCCAAAAATGAAAATGTGATGTTTATCTGCTTACCCCCAGGGCATCCAAGATGTAGGTGACTTTGTTTCTTCAGTAGAACACAAACAAAGATTTTTAACTCAAACCGTTGCCTTATGTCAGTCAGATGTAGGTGACTTTGTTTCTTCAGTAGAACACAAACAAAGATTTTTAACTCAAACCGTTGCCTTATGTCAGTCTTATAATGGAGGTGAATGGGAATCACGGCTTTGAGAGTAAAAAAAAAACATACACAAACAAAACCAAATTAAACCCTGCGGCTCGTGATGATACATTGATGTGTAAAGACACGAAACGATCGGTCTGTGCAAGAAACTGAACAGTATTTATATCGTTTTTTTAACCTCTGATTCACCGCAATGTCTGAAATATCCTGAGTGCATTCGCATTGTATTCTTGCTTTAAAAAGCTAAGTATAATATCTGTGATAGCTAAACATGTTTCAAGAGAGGTGTCACCACCAACATGACAAAGCACTTTAATTTAAAGACAGCTTCACAGTCTTTTCAACCACACAGCATCATTATTTCGGTGTTACAAACATTCAAATCACTGAAGTACTGGGATAAAAGTTTATAGTTTAGATATAAACTCTCATGTGTACGGTAGCGATTAAAATAGAGTAAATCACCTTTTGAAAGTAATTTGACACTTCAAATGAATATTTATCGATTACATTATGGTGGTGAAAAGGGGCTGTTAAAATGTATTTAATTCCTCAACCTTTGACGTGTGTGATCAATGTTGTGATCACTTGTTGGTTCGTCTGTGCAGAGTACGATCACATCAGTGTGATTTGAACATTTAAATCTGCGTTCGCGCTGCCGCTGACCTAAAGAGAGCATCTGAAAAAAACTAAATTTATCCAGAACCATGCAGTTGCACACAAACAGCTCTTAAAGAGTCCAGTTTTTATGTAGCCTGTTGATTTTTGTTCATGGTATTCAGCTCCAATATATGGTTTGCAAAAAAGAGACACAGGATAAATGTCTGATATCATTATTTGGTTTTGTTTGTGTATGTTTTTTTGACTCAAAGCCGTGATTCCCATTCACCTCCATTATATGACTGACAGACTGCAACGGTTTGAGTTAAAAATCTTTGTTTGTGTTCTACTGAAGAAACAAATTGTGCTTTTCCACTGCTATCAATGAGAGGAACGTTTGTACTTCCTCAACAGACAACGAAACAGCCATTTTTTAGTTGTTAAAAAAAGGTGCGCTGGTTCAAAACAGTTGCGTTCGATCCTTCGCTGGCTGTGCTGATTTAAATCTAGCGGGTCTATTATGTCTCGTGTTGCAAGTTCAGTGACGCAGGTAGTGACTATTCTCTCCGGCCAATCAGTGATCAGCAGAGTTTACACGTCACGTTTTGGTAACGGTACGGTACGCTTGGAACCCCAAGCCAAAAGTCACCTACATTGTCACCTTGGATGCCCTCAATAAACATCAAATTTTCATTTTTGGGTGAACTATCCCTTTAATGTATTTACAATTTTTTTTTAACAATAATAAGATAAAATAATACATGCACATGGCCAATAACAAATAAAAACATGTTATAATAAATATAATAATTAATAAAATAATCAAATTATTTGCTATAACTCTGAAACTGAATTACTGCATTAAAATGGTCAGCAAGGACCACCCAGAAACAGTATGATATTTCTAAAAAATATGTAATAATAAATAACCATAAAAACATAATGAACACTGAGACATTCTTTAAAATATTTTATTTTGCGTTGCACTAATTAGTAAGTGTTGCTCATGCTGTGTTTTAGGTGATTGTATTGTGAGTTTGTGAAGCTGGTGTTTGTGGTTCATCAGTGTCTGGGCGGGGCAGGGCGGGACGGGACGGGTCAGGGTCCGTTTACAGCTGGACTCTGAGCTTTGATTTGATTGGGTGTGGCATCATCAAATGCAGATAAGCTGAGTGAGATCAGACGTGAAACCAGCGGATGGGCATTTACTGATAAAAGCACTCATAAATATTTACTGGCTGCAGTCAGAGATGAGCTGATGTTATATTATCTCCAGAGCGCTGGATGAGCAATACATGTCAGATCTTTACTGCCAAAGAAACCAGAGAGCGTGCATGGGGTTAGAACCACAAAAAAAAAAAAGTAAAATAAATACATGTCTTGATGATTTGGTTTATAATATTTCATAATAGTAAATTTTGTAGATGTATTATGGTATAATATATTTATGTGTTATTTTTTAATTATTAAATACATATTAATACATTCATGTATTCAGTTGATTAAAAAATGAAATGTGACCCTGGACCACAAAACCAGTTATAAGGGTCAATTTTTGAAGATTGAGATTTATACATCATCTGAAATCTGAATAAATACGCTTTCCATTGATGTATGGTTTGTTATGATAAGACAATATTTGGCCAAACTCTCTCAGACGAGCAGGAATCCAGTGTCCGGCTCTCAGATAGCAAATACTTTTCATTCTTTGTCATTTCCTTTTTTTTTTTCATGACTTTTTCAATTTTACAGCATCCTCTTCTCACAGGTATTTAGGTCTGGGATGTGAATCCTGACTGTATTACTGTGCCTCATTCATGAATCACAAGCAAAATTAATAGCTATTTAATTGTTCATAAAACCTTGCTTAAATCATGTTCAGTTCAGTGCTTTCTGTAAGAATGGCTTTATAGACCAATTACACAGAAATTAATTCTGATTATGATTCACGAATGAAATCCAGTTAGTAATTTTGAGGATAAAGCATATTCGTTATAAAAGGTGATTTCAGTGGAACAGTCATAAAATCAGTTTATGACTCGCTCACATTTATGACACTCTCTTCTCTCATAAACTCATAACTCATCTGTCATTTACGTACCACAAGAAATGAGCCGTTCTGCTAGCTTTAGCGCTGACCTTCTCTGTCTGACACACACAGGAAGGAAATGAGGGCGGGGCCAGACGGGTGTGGCTGTTTAATATGCAAATATGAGCCGCTGTCGTCTGATTGGCTGGAGGGATTCAGCAGGGTCGTGTGTCGTGTTATGACGTCGTCAGCAGAAACACACATGCACTCTCTCATCCAAATATGGAAAGCAGAACATTGTGTTATATTTTAACTGGTATCTGGAGCGTTTGCGAGATTTCCCACAATCCTGTGTTTTTCCTCAGAGACCTTCAGTCAGAACGCAGTGAGACCAATGTGGTCTGGATTAGATTGCATCACTCCTGCATCTCTCTCGCTGTGCTAAAGCACATTTAATCATCAAATGCTGCTTGCAGAAAGAGATTTTTACAGTCTGATGCCAAACAGCGACCTGTTTATTGTCACTGAATGATTTAGTTTCGAAACACATCTGTGTTTTAGTGCTTCAAGGAATCTAGAAACAAAGAAGCTTTTTACATATTTATTATATGACGTTATTTTCATGCCATGCTGAAAACCCCCAAATACTTGGGACTAAAATCTGAAAAAATGATAAATAGATTTTAATATTCAAACACATATTAATAGATAATGTTATATATTTAGTTGTAAATTAAATGACGAACAATCGATTAATTAAATATTATTAAATTAATTTACAGGTATTATTTTAATTAAATAAAAATGTTTTGTAAATGCATTCTTAATAAGTGAGTGCACATTAGTAGTAGATACATTAATATATTTCATTATAAATAATTGATTATTATATATTATGATATTAATTTACACTTACTATTTCAATAATAAATGAACGTAAATGTATTCATAATAAATTAGTACATATTATGAATAAATTATTTAGTTAATATAATTAAATAGAAGTAATTTATAACAGATTAGTTAATTATATATTGTTCAATTAACATTTATTATTTAAATTAATACATTATTGGGAATGTATTCTTAATAAATTAATGTACATATTAAAGAATTTTCTATTGTCCTCATTTGTAATTTGCTTAGGATAAAAGTGTCTGCTAAATTATTACATTTAAATGTCATTTAATTTAATTAAAAATATTCTTATTATGTTTAATATAATAATACAGAAGTATAGCATGTGTTTTAATAGAATATATTTATATTAAATTGATGATGATGATGATTATTATTATATTTTGAGAAATATTGGTGATTATTGACATGTTTGTTTTGAACTCTTTCAGAAATGCAGGAATTCAGTGTATAGTCAGTAATTCTCGTGACTGTAATCTGAAAGGATGATATGTTATTTGCACGTTACGGCTTTCATTCATGGTCATTTAAATGAATCGCTGTATAATATTATTTTACTGTAATAGGGTTACCTAGAATAATCGGAATTACTAACTGAAGAACTCAGCGTGTGGGTTCAGTTCAGTCATGATCATAATCACAACGCAAAACATCCTAATGGTCTTAAAACGAGCTTCTGCTTGCAAATAATTTGCAAATGTTTGTGTGAAGTGTGCTCTTTGTCTTTGTCACTCATAAACTCAGTTCAGAGTCAGAAAGGTTTGGTTCTGCTGGACCTGAAGAGCATTTGCTGTAGGGAAAAGTCTTGAGACGGGCGTTTAAAATTAGACTCGCAGAAGCACCAGGAGACTCAAGTGTGTCAGACGCATCTGTGTCAAACTCATCTGCTCACTTACCAGCTTCATGTGCACATTTTACACCTCTTTACTGCCTTTATCAGATTCTCAGTGATTTCACAAGGGAGTTTTCAGCCATTTCACGCTACGCTGGAGAAATGTGACGTTAACTGACCTGCTTTAATACAACAAAAAAGAAACATCTCTGAATACTTCTTTTTATTTGTTTTCTTTTTACGTTTGAGATAAATGTACCTGATGGCCGCTGTTTCAGTTTTATTTTTTTTCTCAAGTTCCATTTGATTTTTCACCAAATTCTTTTTTTTCCGGAATCTTTCAGGATTCCATTTTTTTTTTCTGGTTTAATTTTTCTGGATTCCATTTTAAAGGTTAAATTAAATTTGAAAGTACTCAAAAAGCATGTCTAATTATTTAAATATATACAATTTAACATAAATTTATTAAAAGTTGAACTAAAAAATATATATATAATATAAATATATTTAAGACATAATCAGACATCATTTTTTGCATATCCAAATCCAAATATAAAGTATATAAATATAAAGTCCATTTAGTTGTAGTCAGAACAGCAAAAAACACATGAAATCTAACTAAAAATAGATTTTTGGAGTTGTCTAAATGTGGCTTTGATGTGTAGAAATTTATAGCCATTGTCGATGGATGATGCAGTGTCTGTTAAAAAATACTTTCTAATAAATTGATTAAATATGTTGTAAAATAAGTGTTCATGTACTTGTCTTGTATCATCAAATTATGCCGTATAATAATCAATCATTGGGTTTGTCAACAGCCGACAGCGATGATAAGTGTATAAGGATCCATCTAATGGCAGTATATTTTAAATTAATTCAATTATCAATAAAGTAGAATAGAATATTAATATAAATTAGATAAGTTTCACACAAAAATCCAAATATAAAGTATATAAAGCAGTCAGAACAGTGATAAAAAAAAACATTAAATCTGGTGGAAAAACAGACTTTTGGGGTTTGTCTAAAAGGATTTTGTTGTGATTTTGACGTTTACGTGCATATTTTGAACCGCATTTTCTTAGGCACAGGTCATACACACGAATGTGTAAAATGGAACAAGTTGCGTAAAGCCAACGCTATCTCACGACCAATTCGTATGTATTTTATGAGGTGGCTAATTTGTACGAATTCGTACGACCTCACTCGTACGATTTTCACGACTAACCAGTGACTGGTAGGTTTAGGGGTGGGGTTAGGTGTAGGTCATTCGTACAAATTCATACCAATTGTGCAACTCGTAAAATACGTACGATTTTGCACAAATTGTATGAATTTGTACGACTGAGGTCGTACGAATTCGTATGAATTAGCCACCTCGTAAAATATGTACGAATTGCCGTGAGATCGGGCTGGTAAAACTGCACAGTCTGATTGGAGGATTGTTATATTGAGAAAGTGCGTGTGGTTTTTGCGTGCGGTGCATTCATCATATAGACTGTTCGTCCATTTCTGAGAAACGGGTGGAATAACTCAACCGTGCTTTGATAAAGCTGATAAACACGCTGGACGCTGGAATGCCGATGGGTGGTCGAGCACAAGAGGGACTAATGACCGCTTTTACGAGATGAACGACACCACATGTTGTAATTGTGGAAAACATTAACCGTGCAAACTCACGTCTGTCATTAAAGAATCACGGCGTAAGCAGATTACGTTTTCAGTGTAAATATCAACCGCACAGTTTAGTTTGTGCGCATTTTGTGAGGAAATACTCCTCTGTGCTGGTTTATGAGTGCTAAAACTACATTACCCATCATTCTCGGTTCAGCGGCATAGCTAATGTTCATCCTGCTCTTTGTTTTGTTGCATTAGCGCATGTAGCATGTCCCAGGAGATGCATGTAGTTTCCAGCGTCTCTGTCTGGGTGTGCGCAGCTGTTTGGGGTCATGAGAACGGCCCAGCGGTCGTGTCGCTAGCTGCCTGCTGTTTAGGCGCTAATGGAGTGTTGCAGATGTGTTTTCTCAAGGGTTTTTCACACACAACCTCCACCAATGCTGGTGCAGATTGAACCATTGGTTAACGCGTAATGCTGTATTAACCATTCCCATTAATTTACCAGTATTTATCCATTTTGGGACCAAACATGGCAACAGACATTTTCCAAAATCTACAGCCAAATGTGCTATTAATTGACCAGTCTCTTGGTATGTTGGCTGTTTAGATAATCTCAAAACGACCAAAGTTTACTGTCCTTGCTGATATGGTTTCTCTCTAGCGTTATGTCATAAACTGGCTTTATATCAGTCACCTGCTCTAGATATCAGCGCTGGTCACGGCTGTTAAACTACTAGCATGTGAGCGCCTGGCATTACAAACACGCTGGATTGCCTCTTTTAAATCTGGATCAGACAAAGTCCACCCATGTGGGAATCTGTTTCTTGCTCAGGGTGTGGAAGAGAGACAAGCACTAAAATAACTCATGGGCCTGACAGACTCAGGTAAATCACTAACCACCCAAACCAGTTCCCCGGGCGCGGAGAAACGCTACGGAGTCAAAGGAAACCATGTGCCGCTATCGGAGGGCCCTTTCTGCTGGTCCATTTTAACTTGGAAATATCCGGAATTTTAAATTGTGATTCCAGGTCTGCAATGTGCAAAATTCAAAGTTCAAAATTCCAAATGGAAATTTCCTTAATCTTTTCAGAAATAGCTTTTTGTAAATGTTAACCTTTTATTAAATGGGAAACTTTTAGTCATTTTCTGCCTTGTTCCCATCACTTTTGCCTGTTTCCTGTTCCTCTCCATTATAAATGTGGCAAAAAAGTCAAGCGCAGAAGGTGTTTTCTGGAATGTCCATTGAAGCCGCTCGCATGATTGTCATTTGTGGTTGTGTGTGTTCGTCTGATCTGGTAAGACCTGTTGCGTCCCTCCCTCTCCTGTAAGCTTGAATGCTTTGAGATGAAGTTGAGCGTGGGAACCGCTGCCGGCCATCTTGCGCCTGTTTGGGCTTGCAGTGTAGTGGTTCAGTTGAGCTCGGTGATTGGCGACTGCGCTGAACTGCGCTAACCTGACACCTGCATGAGTTCACCCGCCTGACTAGTTCCTTCCCGCCAAAAGCTTTTCGTCAACACCGCCAGATCCAAACCACCTAGAGTCACTCGCCACTATTGTTTAACATGCAAAATTAAATTCTGGTTTTGGTTTAACGTTTTTAACAGACAATAATTCATCGCAGAAAGCACACTGAACCATCTTTTTTTTAGTCATATTTTCTTCTATCTTCTGTTGTTTTGGCTTTTGAAGCACACAATCTTGTCCATGTTTCATCTGTCTAATTTCACTAGATTCTACTGTGCAGTGTTGGGGGTAATGCATTAAAGTTTACATTTACAAGAAAATATCTAAAAATAACTTTTTTTAAATAATTAACACAAGGCACATCCTTACGAAAATTAACCTTGGTTTTATTATTGTAGTAGTAGTGTAGTAACAATGTTGTTTTTTTTTTGTTGTTTTTTTGCCGCATTGAGTACCATTTGTATAACCACAGTTTTACTACAAATACCATGGGTAAACTATGGCTAATGTAGCAAAACCATGGTTAATTTGTGGTTACCATGGTTTAACTTAGTAACCATGTTTTTTTGGTTTTATTTGTAGTAAAATTCAGCCTGAGGCCTATCAATTTCACTTTTGGTGTGAAAGTGCCTTTACATTTGGCAAAAATATAACTTTTGGGTTTTTTGTTATTTAAAAAAAAAAAAAGCAAGCCCAGCTTAGGTGACAAAAAGTAACTCAATTAATTACTTTCCATTAAAAGTAACTATGTAACGCAATATTGTAATCAGTTTTGGGGGTAACGCATTACAAGTAATGCAAGCTACATAATTAGATTAGATTTTTTAAAGTAAGGTGATGCACTACTTTTAAATTTACAAGAAAATATCTAAGTTACTTCAAATAAGTAGCACAAGTTCCTTTGTTTTCCCATTTATTGACCGACAGCTCTCCTGTCCTTGTGTTGAGAGAAATCAGGAGTAAGTGCAGAGGCGCTTCCTTCAGCCTGAGGCTTATTAATTTCACTTTTGCTGTAAAAGGGCCTTTACAGATGCCAAAAATATAACTTTTGTGTTTTTTGTTATTAAAAAATACATAAGCAAGCCCAAACCAGATAAAAAGTAATGGAAAAGTAACAATTCATTACTATCCACGAAAAGTAACACAATTAGTTACATTTTTAATGGAGTAATGCAATAATGTAATCAGAGTTGGGGGTAATGCAAATTACCTTAACACATTACTTTCCTTAAAAAGGATCTAAATAACGTAATTAGTTACTTTTTTTATGAAGTAACACAATATTGTAATGCATTACTTTAAAAATAACTGACTGACACATGAATTTGCTTCAGAATACTGTGGAGTTTAATCAGACACACGACCTTTGATAGATTCAAGATTGAGCGGCGCCTTGTGTTTTCTTTTTTTTCTAGAACCTTTACTTTTACCGTTCCTCAGTGGCGAAATTATCTTTCCACAACTCTTAAAACATCCAAAATCTGAACAGATGTAAATGCAAAGGCTATAGGAAATGTTTTCAGATTGATATCAAGTTTTCCCCGGGCGCCGCAGCATAAATGGCTGCCCACTGCTCCGGGTGTGTGTTCACGGTGTGTGTGTGTGTTCACTGCTGTGTGTGTGCACTTAGGATGGGATAAATGCAGAGCACTAATTCCTAGTATGGGTAACCATACTTGGCCACATGTCACGTCACGTCAGTTTTTTTTTTATTGTAATATACCGTACTAACTGTGCACGATTATATGGCTTGTTGTGTTCTTTTATTTGCTTTTAGCATAGTTTTTCCCTGCCGTCTGTGATCTGAACAGGCCTGTGACCCACCAGAGACCCGCTGCTCTCTGACACGTAGTTTAAACAAGCGCTCCATTGTCTAAACACGTCTCTGAATGGTATAATCAACAATTTGTTTGGTCCGACCGCATTTAAAGCAAAACGTCCCACGTACAGTGTTTATCACCGCGAGTGTGTGTCTGAGAGACTCGGACTGTAATTACGGCCGGCGCTGTCATTTCATGTGGCCACCAGGAGCATGAGCTCACCTTCCTGAAGTTTGCTGTGTTTTACGAGCTGTTGACCTAACTTGTGTTTGGACGTGCGATACAGACCCAGCATTCCTGAGGACTTGCGTAAGAAAAGCAAGAAAAGTGCTCTGTCCTAGATCTGTTTCTCGTCCGCTCTTGTTGTTAGCATCAGTTGAAGAGCCTCTTCAGCTGCTGTTTATTTAAGATGCTGAACTCTGACATTAGAGATCTTCTCCAACCTCATGATGACCCTAGCAACCAATTGAACACCCTAGAAACCACATAGAAATTATTTAGAGCATGCATTTTCCTCTTTAATTTTTCTAAAAAAAACAAAACAAATTTTGTCTTTAGAATAAATATCTTGCTCAGACAATAAGGGATATACGAAACAAACACTTTTCACAAATGTAAAATCTGATGGTTACTCTTTATTTTGATAGTCCACTTTAGACATTCTACTAACTATAAGTAACTTTGCAACTACATGTCAAATAAATCTCAATAATTTGCAACTACATGTCTACTAACTCTCAGAGTAGACTGTTAGGTTAGGTTTAGGACTAATAGAATAAATTGACATACTTGCAAAGTTTCTTATAGTCAGTATGTTGTATGTTGTGGACCCATCAAAATAAAGTGTTAGAAGATATCAAGCAGATGGTACTCTTAATGGCTGCTAGTTGACATGTAGTTGCAAAGTTACTTACTGTTAATAGAATGTTTAAAGTGGACTATCAAAATAAAGTGTTACCTTTTGTTTGTCTGCAATAGCATGCAAATTATGTCTGGTGAGTGTTGCTCAGGTAAACAGCATTTGCGTGATATCTGGTTGGTAAAATATATTTTTTGCAATGGACCAACCAAAGTTACATTAACAGAAAAAAAAAAGTTTTATGGTTTTCTCAGACATAATAAACACATTTTTGTCTAGAACAGCATGCACAAAATAACAAGGACATTTATTAAGAAAATAAACCAAAAAAGCTTCTTCAGACGGATCGTGTAATCTTCGATTTTCGCCGTTTCTTGTTTATTCTGCTGGTCAGGGTTTGAAATAAACACACTGTACTCTAATAAACATGCTTGTTATTAAAGCGTGCACTTCTGTAAAGCTTGTGTGTACATTAATGGTTCATAAACAATAATTTCTCCGGCCTCTCTCTTCTCTCGCCTCCAGCAACCATGTCGGACGCTGACAAGTTCCTGTACGTGGACCGCAACCTGGTCAACAACCCGCTGGCGCAGGCCGACTGGGCCACCAAGAAGCTGGTGTGGGTGCCGTCGGAGCGGCTGGGGTTCGAGCCCAGCTCGGTGAAGGAGGAGCACGGCGATGAGGTGGTGGTGGAGCTGGCCGACTCGGGGAAGAAAGTGCGGGTCAACAAGGACGACATCCAGAAGATGAACCCGCCCAAGTTCAGCAAGGTGGAGGACATGGCCGAGCTCACCTGCCTGAACGAGGCGTCCGTGCTGCACAACCTGAAGGAGAGATACTACTCCGGCCTCATATACGTGAGTCTGAGCTAACACAGTTTCCACTTCAGGATCATGCGCAAAGTTTAAAACCTGTAAAGCCTGAGATATCAAACTCATATAGTCTGATATAGTGAGAATATGGTGGAAAAAACAGCTCTGTTTTATTCAAACTAAGCAAAAATATGCAATTTTGCGCAGATGCTGATATTTATATGACCAAAAAGTTATGAGATCAGTGAGATCTTTGTAACAGTACAGCAGATACTTACATAAAATGATCTAAATATCAGTCATCACTCTAAATCTCCAATAATATGTCTTAGTCAGATGAGATTTAAATGATCCAGACATATAATGCAATGTAATCCAGTGATGATTGAGAGATAAAGAAATAAACGTTCCTCAGATGATGTGAGATGTTTTGGAGGCTTGGGAAGATCATTCCTCCACTGAGGAACAGTGAAAGTAAAGCTTCTGGAAAACAAACGCTCCTCAAAAGATCCTGATGATCAGATTTGAAACTCACTGATTTTTCTAAACAATGATTCATGGAGAATCAAGTAAAGCCGAGCTGCTTCAGTTCAGTAAGTGTTCATCTGGAAATATTACTAAAGTTATTATATTATATATTATATTATTATTTTTACATTTACTTGATAAAAATCAGTAAAGATTTGACAGCAAAGACACATGAAGCACGAGCTGAAGATGGACTTTTGTACAATTATACTGAAATAACTTTTGCTTGATAAAAAACCTAAATTATCAATCAGACAACAGAAGACATAGCGTCGAGGTAACACTATTTTAAAGTGCCCTTGTTACACATGTTACATGTACTTACTATTATAATAACAATAAATTATGCATAATTACATGCAAGTAACCCTAAGCCAAACCCTAATCCTAACCCTTCCCATATAGTAAGTACTAAAGCAGTAAGCCCCAAGAAGCCGTGGTTTACAGTGAATTTATAACAGCTAAGGGGCGTTGTTAGGCACGACGTGAAGCGGAGTGCCTAAAACCCCCTTAGCTGTTATAAATGATTGCTTTTATAAAACGGTTATTTCATATACGTTGTAAGGTTTCACAAAATAAAACCGAGCAAATAAAGTGTAATGATATTAATAAAAACAGTATTCTTCCACCAAACAATGTAGTTCCTCAGAATCAGTTGTGGTTGCAACAAAGTGGTTGCCGAGCAACACACAAACGTTGCAACAAAGTAGTTGCCGAGCAACAGACAAACGTAAACAAAGGTGTATGTTTGTAGAGTAATTTACAACAGCTTCGAACGCGGCTCAACCAATCAGAATCAAGGACCGGAACTATCCGTTTTATAATATGTAGTTAATTTATGATGTTAAAGAATGATGGAGAAGGAGACGAGGGGAGCAGAAGTATGTCTGAGAAAAGACATCTGTCTGATCTGAGTCTCTACTAGACACAGATAGGATCATCTGATCTGGTTAAGATAAGTCAGGCTTGGTTGATCCAGTCTAGGTTACAATTCTTTCATCCGAATCCCCTCTTAGGTCCCTTGGCGAGTGTTACATTGGCAAAAACCACTTGCATTTTCTTCAGAAAATTTTATTTTTTTGCAGTGGGCCAAAATGAGTTACGATAACAGAAAATAAAAAAAAATATGTACAGTATATAAAACTTATCTAAAACATTATAAAAACATTTTAGAATAGCTCAACCTGATTACCACAGTAACTAGAGTAACCACGCAGGAGGAGAACATGCCAACAACTGAAGGGTTTCACTTCACCTTTTTGCTTACAATTTTGTTCTTGTGGTTTCGTAATGAAAAAATAACCAACACAACAAATGAAACCTGCTCGCATGTGCTTTCTGCAGTATAGCTACATTATACTGCGGTAGACAAATTCAACATTAGCAAACAGATTTTGTGGAAAAAAAATGTTTGGTGAAATGTGTTTACGCACGGTAAATGTAATGTTATTTTGCTCTCTGCTAAATCCAGAATTTTTATTAAGTTAATGATGTTATGTAATCTGAATAAATTACATTTTTACAACACATTCACGTATAAAACACTTATTTTAAATTGAAATAATATTTCACTATTTCACGTGGTGAGCAGGAGAGACTTTTTTTCAAAAACATGACCCCAAATATTTGAATGCTGATGTTCATGTTGAGTGTGTGTGTGTGTGGTCTGGTTGTGACTGACTGTCTCTGTTCTTCACAGACGTATTCGGGTTTGTTCTGTGTGGTCATCAACCCCTACAAGAACCTGCCCATCTACTCGGAGGAGATCGTGGAGATGTACAAGGGCAAGAAACGACATGAGATGCCGCCACACATCTACGCCATCACAGACACGGCCTACAGGAGCATGATGCAGGGTACACACACACACACACACACACACACACAC
>NW_015634336.1:137022-138878 GCF_001515625.1 Sinocyclocheilus rhinocerous
AAATTGTTTTATTTATTTATTTATTTATCTAGGTTATGTATTATAATCCTATACATTTAGTAATTTGTATAATATACTTTTTGTAAGTATATAATTTATTTACTTATAAAATGTTTGCATTTAAGCATTATTATTTTTATTTATTATTATTAATTTAGTCTAGTCCATTATCATTACATGGTACAATATATATAGATATATATATGTATATATAGATATTAAACTTCAATTGCAATTCTACATTCTGTTTGTTACATCAAAAATCAATTTTTACAGATAGGAAAGTTTTGTGACAAATGATATGTAGAAAATAATTTTGTTGGATTTGTTGATTTAAACAAACATTTACATTTAAAATCCACAGAATCCACGTGCCAAATCAAAAATGAGTGTTTGTTGTGTGGGTTCAACTTTATTCACACAAATAAAAATGAATGAAAAAAATCTTGATTTGATTGTGAATGTTGCACAACCCCTCACACAAGAAGGGTCCAAGAAGTGTGTATTTTTCTGGTTGAGTGTTTGTCCCGTGGCGCCGTCCGGACCCCCCCCCCGTCAGGCTTTAATTTGGCCTCCTGCAGCGAGCCTCGGCCACGCTTTAACCGCTGCACTTACAGTCTGACAGCAGCTCATGTTCATACACGATCAGAGCCTTTCTCCAACAGGTTTAATCCACTTCAAGGGGTTTGCTTTGGATGGATTATTGAATTTTCAGCATCATTACTCCAGTCTTCAGCGTCACATGATCCTTCAGAAATCATTCTAATATGCTGATTTGCTGCTCAAGAAACATTTCTGATTATTAATATCGTAGACATTTTATTTTTCAGGATTCTTTGATGAATAGAAAGTTACTCGGAGGAGATCGTGGAGATGTACAAGGGCAAGAAACGACATGAGATGCCGCCACACATCTACGCCATCACAGACACGGCCTACAGGAGCATGATGCAGGGTACACACACACACACACACACACACACACACACTCGTCCCACAGGATGCAGAGTTTGAATGACAGGAAGAGGAATTGACTGAACTGCAACTGAAAGAAATTTAGCAGTTACACGATAGTCATTTCATTAGTCCAGCACAGTCAAAACATAAATAATTACATCATTAATTTAGACTAATTATGCGTATTTATGTCCTGAAATGTAAATAGATTTTATCAGCTTTTCTCTGCTGTCAGAGCAATACACAACCATGAAAACAAGATGCCTTTAAAAAAAACAAAAAAAAAACATTTATAATCCCGCATGAAAACACTCTGTGCCAAATTATGCATTTAATTTGTCAGTTTTGTTAATTTGAAAATTGTTATATTACAAATAAAGCATAATCTACCCCTTAAATCCAATCTCAAGAAATAGGAGACTTAAAGTTCCAATCTGCGTTAGTCATAGAACTATAATAATAAAAAAACACAAATAAATGATTGCTAATTGTTTTTTATTTTTAGGTTATCTAAAAATGAAATTAAAATAATAAAATAAATATTTTAATATAATGAACAATAAAAGCTACACTTAGATCAGCTATATTAGTTTCATTTTTTTTTATTTTACTTTCTTAAATTCAAATTTGAATTGCAGTTCTACATCCTTTTTGTTACCTCAGTTCAAATGATTTTTATAAAGTAATATTTACAAATAGGCCAGAGAAAAATTCAAATAATATGTAGCAATTTGTCGGGTCTGTTGATTCAAAAATATATATAGTTCAAATCCACACGCCAAAACAAATTTCAAGTTAAAGTCCAAGATCCAATAGGAAAAAGAAACAAAAATGAAAATTGAAAAAGAGAAAGAAAATTGTTTGCTTGGTGTGAATTACAAAAAAAAAAAATATATATA
>NW_015634336.1:139052-150047 GCF_001515625.1 Sinocyclocheilus rhinocerous
GCCGTCCGGACCCCCCCCCCGTCAGGCTTTAATTTGGCCTCCTGCAGCGAGACTCGGCCACGCTTTAACCGCTGCACTTACAGTCTGACAGCAGCTCATGTTCATACACGATCAGAGCCTTTCTCCAACAGGTTTAATCCACTTCAAGGGGTTTGCTTTGGATGGATTATTGAATTTTCAGCATCATTACTCCAGTCTTCAGCGTCACATGATCCTTCAGAAATCATTCTAATATGCTGATTTGCTGCTCAAGAAACATTTCTGATTATTAATATCGTAGACATTTTATTTTTCAGGATTCTTTGATGAATAGAAAGTTCAAAAGAACGGCATTTATTTGAAAAATAAATCTTTTGTAACATTATTAATGTCTTTACTGTCACTTTTGATCAATTTAATGCATCCTTGCTGAATAAAAGTATTCTGTAAAAAAGATCTAAAAATAAATAAATCCCTGAAACCCTTCAAAATATGTCATTTAATTTCTAAAACTGTAAAAATCTGGTGATTTTTTATTATTATGGTCTGAGCTTTCGTCATCATTAGACTGTCTTTTTATTTGCCGTTTAGCAAATGTAACGGTTTATTAGTACGAGGGCCGTTATCTTACTGTAGTTTTCTGGAAAGGCGGCTCCCTCTCCAGTCACAGGAAGCCAGATATTGACTTCCTGTTTTGTGGTCTGAGCTCTTCCTGCTAAAGAAGCTCAGAAGGGTTTACTGAGAGCGAATGGGTGGTGCGTTTTTCCGCCTGGAGGAATTTATAGCTGCTCGTTAGTTAAACCAACTAACCAACATGACAAACGATCAACAAACGCTTTGAAGAACATCAAAGTGAACACAATCAAACGAACTTGAGCTTGTTTAGTTGATCAAATGCTCTCGTCATGTTTGAGTCAACAGTTCATGTTATAAAGAAGAAATGTTTGTTTTTATACTCTGAAATTTAACGTAAACTTTCTCTGCCTCTGAAATGACTTCTATTAGATTGATAATAAATAATGTTGATCATTTTTACACCCTGCTTGTCAAATAAAACGTAAAGAATGAGATAAAAAAGAATTAAAATATAAATATTTATAAAATCTAAGTAAAAATAGTACATATTTGTAAAATAAGTAAAAATTGTAAATGATTATTTCCTTCCAAATAATCTCACGCAAAATACATAAAATACGTCCTGATTTTCAAATATAAATGAATAAAATCAATAAAATAAAGGAAAATAACATCAAATCAAAGTAAAAATATGTATATAATATAAAAGTATTACTTTCTGTCACTTAATCTCTCAATACAGAAAAAAGGTTAAAAAGTCAAAACGTCAGTCAAAAAAATAAATAAATATCAAATAAAATATAATTATTGTTTCCTGCCAAATATTCTCACTCAAAATACATAACATATATCCATACATATATACGTAACATATAAAAAATAAAATCATTGAAATAACATAAAATAAGTAAAATTTAAATATAAATAAAATCAAAGTAAAAAAATAAAAATCTATATAAATATTAAATAAAATATAAAACTATTATTTCCTCACTCAAGATACATAAAATACCTTCTGCTTTTCAAAAAAACAAAAACAAGAATGTAATCAGTAAAACTAAATAAAATTAAATAAAACAAAAATACATAAAATGACAGAAGTGAAATGCCTAGTGAATGTCATTTCATGTGTTTAAAGTGTTTGCACTGTGATTAATTTTCGTATATCTGTCTCCTCCCACAGACCGTGAGGACCAATCGATTCTCTGCACGTGAGTCACATGATCCTGCATGCGTGTGTTTTCTGATGTGATCTAGGGCTGTGCAAAGAATCGAATGCGATTTTCACGCGCATCTCGTCAGTAAAGCCGGTTCTGTGATTAGTAGTAAATCTCCAGCTCGTGCATTCAGATGGAGCGGCATTTACTACACAGAGCCGTAGTTCACTGACAAGCTACACAAAATCGCGTTCAAAATTCAAGCGATTCATTGTCGATTTTGAACGCGATTTTGTGTAGCTTGTCAGTGAACTACGGCTCTGTGTAGTAAATGCCGCTCCATCTGAACGCATGTGCTGGAGATTTACTACTAATCACAGGAGCGGCTTTACTGACGATATGTGCATGAAAATCGCATTAGATTTTTTGCACAGCCCTAATGAAATCATTAAAGATGTGTTGATTTTTTTCAACTTATCTGTGTGTTTGCATATGTTCAGGGGTGAATCTGGTGCCGGAAAGACAGAAAACACCAAGAAGGTCATTCAGTATCTGGCACACGTGGCCTCGTCCCACAAAACCAAGAAAGACCAGGTTAGTCGTTCATGAGAAGGTCTTTGGGTTTCAGAGATGTTCTTCATGTAAATCAGCGGTGGACTGAAGGACATTTTTCCTCATTTAGCATTTAGCTGGTTGTCGTTCCCCACCCTGCTTTCATCTGGTTTCACATGGTCTTATCAGATCAGGCTGAGCCGGAGGAATGCGGGGTGTTTTGGGGGTTGGGAGGGACTTTAACGCAATTCACAAACATGGTAATCCATTAGAGAAGCTGTAAGTCCTGCATCAGGCCTGGAAAGCGTTCACAAACAGCCCAGTCCAGTTTAATCCACCCAGACATTTCAAGGATGTCAGACATCCATTGTAACGTTACAAGCCAAATATAGCATCACATCACCCTTTAAGATTTTAAGATAAGATTAAAAAAAAAATGTATATAGTTTTTTTTTTTTTCCAAAAAATGGTCAGTGAAATGAGCCGCTTAATCATCACAAAATTCAACTAAATAAAATCTTATTTAAAAAAAAAAATAAAAAAAATCTTATTTTCTTATCTAATTTACTTATTTTTGTGTTTAATTTTATGCTTTATATTTTATTTTTCCAAACCTGTTTTGCATATTCCTGCATGTTGTTTCAATCGGATTTGAAACCTTATATTTATCTTTTATTTTGACCATACATATTTTTGCATGCTGTAAAATACATAAAAAATTAACTAAAATATAAATGTATTCATTCATTTATTTTATACTTTATTTAATTTTTTGGGCCATATTTCTGCATATAATTTCAGTCAGATGTAAACCTCATTTTAGTATTTCTTTCTTTTTAGCATACATATTTCTTGCATATTGTTATATACTTGAAACTTACTAAATAATTCATTTTAATTTTATTAAAATAGAAAATATTTAAAATATTTAAGTAAAATATTTATTTATTTTGTACTTTTACAACCCTGTTTGGTCATATTTCTGCATGTAGTTTCAAACAGATTTAAAACCTTATACATTTATTTTTTAATTATTTCAGCATACATATTTTTGCTATGTTTTTGTAATACACATTAAACATAAAAATTAAAATAAAGTTTTTAATGCTAGATTTGGGAACAAGGTTGCAGATTTGGTCGAAATTAAGTCAAGTTTGTGACCAGATTTTGATTTGTTGTGATAAATTATTATTAATTAAAGTTAACTATTTCTTTGTACATCTTTTCATGTAACTTTGGTAAACAGGTTGAATGATTGAGATTGACTAGTTCAGGTTTGGTCAAAAGTTTGTCCTCATTTGCACATAATTCATGGAAACACTGTACAAAAGTCAAACCTGTGAGTGTTTTGTGAAAATAAATGAAGTGTTTCGGTCCAAATCCGTCCCTGATGTTTCTGTCGGTCATTATCGGCTGATCGCTGGATCTGCTCTTTGGCTGTAAGTTGATGGTTTGAGTGTTTTTCTCTTTATACCAACAGAGCAGCTCGGTCCTGTCACATGTGAGTTACATCTCTCCATCTGTCTCTGTCTGTCTCATTCACGTCTCACCGTTATCTCTCTGCTGCTGGGGGAACAACCGAAGCTGAACGCACAGCGATTCAGACACATGACACAGAGAACCAGATCAATCTCACTAAGACCCGCTCATATTTGATTTAGGTGAAAATAATGTCAAAATACACAAACAAATGACTGAATACTTCATTTAGTCTTAAAGCAGTTTGTTTGGGGTTAAATATGATCATGATCCTGACGGTTTTCTTGAGATTTGCCCAGATAAATTGTGCAAATTGAGATTTATGTGATCATTAGGCCCGGGAAATGAGAAATGTCACGATTTGATTCGATTCACAAATCTCCGATTTGATATTACTTCATTTGAATATGCAGGCGATCAGGTAGCCGAAGTGTTTTTTTTTTTTAAGTAAGAATCATTCAAATAATGTGTACATTATACAATAGAACCTGTCAGCTGGTACTTAATACATGAAAGTGACTTGTAAACAAACATTTTAATGTCTTTGTAATAAACATAATAATATCACTGAAAATTTATAATAAGTGTTGGTTACACTTTATTTTAAGGTGTCCTTGTTACAGAGTAATTATAAATTTAAGTACTGTAATATTAATTAATATATGGGTAGGGCTAGGATTAGGGCTACTTGCATGTAATTATGTATAATTTATTGTTATTAAAATAGTAAGTACATGTAAAACGTGACACAAGGACACCTTAAAATAAAGTGTTACGTAAGTGTTTACGTTAAATATAATGAATATGTAATATAGTGCATATATTTCGTGAAATTCTCCTTTCTAGATTTCATTTGTCTAGCTAACTCTCGCGTTGATGGACAACGAATGTCGTGACTTTACGTGACGTATTGTTTACATGCGGTTTTATTGACGTCTTTCCGCGGTTGAAACACTTAACTGATCGATTAAATGAGACATGATTCATTTCACTAAGTTGTAATGTATCTCTGATGTTAATTCATGGTCATTTCGCATAGTAACAGAAGAGAGGATCAGTTGACGCGCGGCAACGGCTAACCGTCACGCCACAGTAAAGAGCGACAAAACGGCATTTATTGTTTGTGTTTCGTGATATAACTGACAGAATTTGACAGCTGAGACCTTGTTTCATATCAGAAGTAATAAGGTGCAAAGTGTATTGTGATTTATTAGATGCGCGTTACAAATAATGTTTCATTAATTTTGTTCACACATCAACCGAAACCAGCGTAGATCGATTCTTTGGATTTAAGAATTGAAATCGCTTCATCAAAATGAGAATTTTCAATATTTACAAACCGGCTATAGTGATCATATTTAATTGTGATGTCCGTCTCTCTGTCTCATGTGTCTGAATACCATGGTAAATCTGTCTGTACTGTACTGTGTTTCTGCGCTCAGGGGTTTTGGGTTTGATCTCTGCTGTTAGAATCAAGTGTGTGTGTCTGTGTGCATTTATGCATTTGATTCACTCGTCTCCCGCGGCGGGAATGATGACGCTGCTGGAATGTTCTGGCGCGTTTAACGAACCTCGCTTTACGAGAGAACATGTGAAACGGTTTACAGGGCAGCTGCGGGGAAACTTCTCATGATTAGCCTACATGATTTGAACAAGATGATGATCATTTCTGTGTCAGAAGAGCTAATATTTCTGCTTATTTGAACTTAAAGGAACAGTCGGTACGAGTTAAAAGCTTGAGCAGCAACTTGGCATGTGGGAAATATTTCCTAAATTGTGAAAATACTTTTCTAGGCGGAGGATCTTCTAGTGATGTCACTGCTGTGGGTGGAGTTTAACTAATGTAAATGAGATTGATCAGACTCCGCCTACAAGATGTCCATCCACCTGGAAAAGTAGTTCTGGCTAAAATGAATGTGTAATTAACACTCGAGTATTTAGACATTTTTAACTCAATTGATGTATGAACTTTTTCTGTTTTTAAACCAAATTCTAATGAGTGTTCTACTATGAACATGATTCACATTCATTTATACACACCTGAGCCACAAGTTACAGTGATTGTGAGAGGCAAACTTGTTATTTTACTATCATTAATATATTATTATAGTTTTGAATTAGACATTTTACTTTTTCAGTTTCTTGTTTATTTTTCAGTTTTCATTTTAATTTGAGTTAGTTTCAGTTATTTTATTGTGTTTTTGTCATTTTTGTTAGTTTTTTTTTCTTTTTTCTTTTCAGTTTTCATTTTTTTATGTTTTAGTAATTTTTTTTTCAATAATTTTCTTAAGTTCTCTGTTTTTTTCTGTTTTAATTTAGTTAAAGTTTTAGTCATTTTGTTGTGTTTTTGTCATTTTTATTAGAATTTTTTTATGTGACTATACATACATACATATAGCCTATATATATTTATATTTATTTCGTTTTAGCTATTTTAGTACTTTAAATTAAACTAAACAAAAATGTTGCATCGGAAACTAACTAATAATAAAATATGGAAAAAAAGAAAGTTTTTAAAATTTTTTATTTTTTATTTATTTTTTATTTTTTGGTTTATTTTCAGTTTTAGTTAAACATAATGACCCTGGCTCCAGATGAGGCTTAAAGCTGAAGTTGTGTTTAATCCAGGGTATTCCTTTAAAGTGAATGAAAGTTTGTGTGAGATGAGTGTCAAATGAAAGAGTCGTTTGGTCATTGGTTTGTTGAGTTTCGAGGTGACGGGCCGCTCACTTTGCTGGTGTTTTGGGATTGGGGATCAGGACATGCTTGTCTTTGTGTGTTTGTTTCAGCGTATTTGCTCCTCTGTGTGCAAAAAGCTTGTGATGTTGTGTTTAAGGGCTTTGCTTTTGACAGCCAGACGTGATCAGCTCTTCGCCGTGATTCGTTTGAACTGATCTCAGTCGTGGATTGGTGTGTTTTTGAGTGCAGGGTGAGCTGGAGAAGCAGCTGCTGCAGGCCAATCCCATCCTCGAAGCCTTCGGCAACGCCAAGACAGTCAAGAACGACAACTCTTCCCGATTCGTAAGACTTCCCGTTATGGCAAACTTTTCGCATATAAGTCTGGCTGTCTACGTGTTATTTATCTTTTGTCTTTTCTGTGTTTTAGGGCAAATTTATCAGAATCAACTTTGACGTTAATGGGTACATCGTCGGAGCCAATATTGAAACCTGTATCTTTATGAGCTAGTTCATATGTGGTTTTTAAAAAAATGTGAAAAAGGAGCTTTTATTAATTGATAGTTAAATCTGGGTCGTTTATTATAATAATAATAATAATAATAATAATAAAGGAAATGCAGAATAATTATAAAAAATAATTATTATTGCTATTTTTTTAATAATTAAAAATTGTGAGAATCCCCTAATCACTCCACTTAAAAGCAACAACAAAAAAATGCAGATAAACAATTTGTTACTATTTTTAAAATTAATAAAAAAAAAATTGAAAATTCGAATTTGCATTAATCACTCCATTTTATAAATACAAAAAAAAAAACGATTTGTTGGAGATACAGATTTTATTTTACTTTTTTACATATTATATTTTTAACATATAATTTCTTATTCAATGCAGTTTATCTGTTTATATTTTTAATATTTCATTTTTAATAAATGTAAAAAGGCCAATGAACGTTTCTGTGACTCTACATCAAACATAAAGCATCTGCTAAATGAGTAAATATAAAGCAGGAATAATTAATGAGGCAAGAATTGAGACTGGTTAAAAAGACCCAGGCTGTTAAAAGCCTTCATGTGAATATTCGTGCATCTGTCCTGTTGTGTGTCCTTGACTCTTACCGTCAGACTTGTTGGAAAAGTCCCGTGCGATCCGTCAAGCTAAAGAAGAAAGAACCTTCCACATGTTCTACTACATGCTGACCGGCGCAGGAGACAAACTGCGCTGTGAGTGTTCTTCACTGCTTTCATACATGATTTTTGATGCTTAAAAATGATTAAAATCGTAATAATAGTAGGATGAGACACCTATGTTTAGGAATGAATGTAAATGATTCGATCGGTTTCTTCACTCACCAGCTGAACTCTGTCTGGAGAGCTACAATAAGTACCGGTTCCTGTCCAATGGGAACGTGACTATTCCAGGACAACAGGACCGAGACATGTACCTCGAGACCATGGAGGCCATGCGGATCATGAGCTTCCCTGAGGAAGAACAGATTGGTGAATATACTTATTGCCATTTTCAAATATGACAATATTATCTGCAGCATGTTTGAGGTTTTTAATTGTGTGTTGCCCCCTGCAGGTCTGCTGAAGGTCATGTCGTCTGTGCTACAGCTGGGTAATATGTCCTTTAAGAAGGAGCGTCACTCGGACCAGGCCTCCATGCCTGATGACACAGGTAAATACATCTTTTTAGCTTTACAAACACGCCTATCAGGCCTTGTGCTGTTAATCTGTTGCTATATTATCACTATAAAGTAAGCAGGTGGTTTTACATGGTTTCTAACAAGTCAAACTGGTCATTAGCTGCTCCAAAATGGTCAAAAATGATCATTAGCTGTGTCCAAATTGGTCAGAAATGGTCATTAGCTGCTTAAAACAGCCATTAGCTGGTCCAAACTGGTAAAATGGTCATTAGCCAATCCAAACTGGTCGAAGATGGTCAATTGCTGATCCAAACTAGTCGAAAATGGTCATTTGCTGGTCCAAACTCATCGGAAATTATCATTAGCTGGTCCAAATTGGTCAAAAAGGGTCATTAATTGCTAAATGCTGGCCAAAAATTGCCATTAACTGGTCCAAAATGGTCATTAACTGCTACAAGCTGGCCAAAAATTGCCATTAGCTGGTACATACTGGTCAAAAAAAGGTCATTAGCTGCTCCACAAGAACCAAAAATAGTCATTAGCTGCTACAGCTGTTCATAAATGTTTATTAGCTGGTCAAAAATGGTTATTAAATGCTTTAAAATGGTCATTAGCTGGTCTATACTGGTCAAAAATTATCATTAGCTGGTCCAAGCTAGCCAAAAATAGTCATTAGCTGGTCCATCCAGTCAAGAATAGAAATTAGCTGTTCCAAACTGGTTGAAAATGATCATTAGCTGCTCCAAACTGGCTAAAAATAGTCATTAGCTGGTCAAAACTGGTCATTAGCTGGTCCGAACTGGTTTGAATGGTTAATTAGCTAGACTACCAGCTGATGAGGCCAAGGTTGACCTGGTAGAACATCTTAGTCAGGCTAAGAGAAGGTAGAGAAGGTAAACCAGCAATTTGTGTAGTTATCAGTTACTATTTCTAAATGACTTTCCCTTCACTTCTCCAGCTGCTCAGAAGGTGTGCCATCTGATGGGCATGAACGTGACCGATTTTACACGCGCCATCCTCTCGCCCCGGATCAAGGTGGGCCGTGACTACGTGCAGAAGGCCCAGACGCAGGAGCAGGCCGAGTTTGCGGTGGAGGCTCTCGCCAAAGCCACATACGAGAGGATGTTCCGCTGGCTGGTGATGCGCATCAACAAAGCTCTGGATAAGACCAAGCGTCAGGGCGCCTCCTTCATCGGCATCCTGGACATCGCCGGCTTTGAGATCTTCGAGGTACGGCACAATCCTTCAGCCTCATGGGTGCTTACAGTGGGATTACCCACAATTCCTAGCTGTAACTGAGTTTCTGTTCCTCTCCACAGCTGAACTCGTTCGAGCAGTTGTGCATTAACTACACTAACGAGAAGCTCCAGCAGCTCTTCAACCACACCATGTTCATCCTGGAGCAGGAGGAGTACCAGCGCGAGGGCATCGAGTGGAGCTTCATCGACTTCGGCCTCGACCTGCAGCCCTGCATCGAACTCATCGAGAAACCCGTGAGCATCTCTTCACTCCTAGAACGATCATGTGACCCTAAATGGAGCTGTTTTCATGTTTGAGATTAGGAATCGAGAACTTGGAAATCCATTATTTTAAAAATACTGAATCTGGTTTGATTTCCATGATGTCTTCATGATCTTCTGCTGATGTTGATAAAAAGGTAGTAGCTAATTTTAGGCTTCTAGTCTGTCAAAACTGCTCAAAGTTGGTTTAGAAGGTTGATTTAGCTAGACTACCAGCCAATAGGGCCAAGGCTGACCTGGTAGATCATCATAGGGTGCTTTCACATTTGGTTCGCTTGCCTGGTCCGAACCCGAGTTCGATTGCTCCCCCTGCCCCCGCTGGACTGTTCATATTATTTTACTTGGTCCGAACTAGGGATGTTCATTTTAACTGGTTAACCGACGGTAAGAATTTTGACCGATTAATACAATCAGTTAAACGGTTTAAAAAGTCATTTAGTCATTTATTTTTTCAGTAATTTATCAAAATATTTAAAACGGTTTGC
The DNA here is from genome assembly GCF_001515625.1 of Sinocyclocheilus rhinocerous. Taxonomy (NCBI): domain Eukaryota; kingdom Metazoa; phylum Chordata; class Actinopteri; order Cypriniformes; family Cyprinidae; genus Sinocyclocheilus; species Sinocyclocheilus rhinocerous. The sequence goes on from NW_015634336.1 coordinate 149,129, forward strand.
TGCATGGTTAAAATACGCTACGCGTATAAAAAATTAGTTTTTTAGGGCATTATTTGAATGCTTGGCCAAAGAGATGTGTCTTTAATCTAGATTTAAACAGAGAGAGTGTGTCTGAACCCCGAACGTTATCAGGAAGGCTATTCCAGAGTTTGGGAGCCAAATATGTCCGAACAGGATCTTCGAATTAGCGGCAATTCGGCGTCAATTGATTGAATTGACAACAACAAAACCGTGACACTGTGTCGTATCGAACCGTATCGTATCGTTACACCCCGAGATATACAGCTCTCTGCTTGCAGCTCGTCAGTCACACTTGTCAGGAAAGTGAGTGAAACACACACACAAACACACATTTTTATCAAATAATAAGTCATTAATAGCGTTTCACTTCCGCGATTTGGTACGATTGCGTTCACATCAGCAGCGAACCGTAACGGAGTTCACATGAACCGTACCCCAGACCACCCTTTTTAAGCGGACTCGGGTACGGTTCGCGGGTGCGCACCCGAGTTCGGAAGACAGCGTTCACATCATCCAAACGAACCGAACTCTGACGTCAATCGAACCCGGGTGCGCACCAAAAGTGCTAGTGTGAAAGCACCCCCTAAGACAGCGACTTGCCGCCACCTATTGGTGGTTTTATTTTTAATCCCAATCAGTTAAACGGTTTAAAAAGTAATTTAGTCATTTATTTTTTCAGTAATTTATCAAAATATTTAAAACGGTTTGCTGCATGGTTAAAATACGCTACGCGTATAAAAAATTAGTTTTTTAGGGGGGGGAAAAACAAGTTGCGTATAAGTCGCATTTTATTATTTAATTCAGAAATAGACCTAATGCCGATGCGAAATGTTTACAAACATTGTAATAAACACTAAACATAGCTAGGCTATTTTAGTTTCCCTCACTCCACAACAAA
>NW_015634336.1:150191-157676 GCF_001515625.1 Sinocyclocheilus rhinocerous
ACACACACAAACACACATTTTTATCAAATAATAAGTCATTAATAGCGTTTCACTTCCGCGATTTGGTACGATTGCGTTCACATCAGCAGCGAACCGTAACGGAGTTCACATGAACCGTACCCCAGACCACCCTTTTTAAGCGGACTCCGGTACGGTTCGTGGGTGCGCACCCGAGATCGGAAGACAGCGTACACATCATCCAAACGTACCGAACTCTGAAATCAATCTCTTAGACTCTTAGAATGACCATGTGACCTTTAATAGAACTGTTTAATGTGTAAATATTAGTCAGATTCTGATGTTTAAGATTGGGAATTGAGAACTTTGAATTTACTATTTTTTAAATAATTTTTAAAATAACAGATTCCGTTTGATTTCAGTGTCTGATTTCAGCTGGTTAAAAATTCTCATTAGCTTGTTCAAACTGGTCAAAAATGGTTATTAGCTGGACCAAGATGGTCAAAAATAGCCATTAGCTGGCCCAAACTGATTGAAAATGGTCATTAGCTTGTACTAGCTGGACGAAAATGGTCATTAGCTGGTCCAAACTGGTTAAAATGGCTATTAGCTGGACCAAGATGGTGAATAACTGTCATTATCTAAACTGGTTAAAAATGGTCATTAGCTTGTCCAAACTTATTATGGTTATTAGCTGGACCAAGATGGTCAAAAATGGTTACTAGCTGGTCTAAACTTGTCCAGAATGGTTATTAGCTGGTCTAAACTGGTTAAACATGGTCATTAGCTTGTCCAGACTTGTTGAGAATGGTTATTAGCTGGTCCAACGTGGTTAAAAATGGTCATTAACTGGTCCGAATTGGTCAACAATTGTTATTAGCTGAACCAAGATGGTCAAAATAGTCATTAGGAGGTCTAAACTGGTTCAAAATGGTTATTAGCTGATCTAAACTGATTAAAATTGTCATTAGCTCATCCAAGCTGGACAAAAATGGTCATTAGCTGGTCTAAACTGGTTCAAAGTGGTTATTAGCGGGTCTAAACTGGTTAAAATGGCCATTAGCTTGTCCAAACTGGATGAAAATGCTCATTAGCTAATCCAAGCTGGACAAAAAATTTTATTAGCTGGTCCAAACTGGTTAAAAATTGATATTAGCTGTACCAAGATAGTCAAAATAGTCATTAGCTGGTCTAAACTGGTTCAAAGTGGTTATTATATGTTCCCAACTGGTTAAAAATAGTCATTAGCTGGATCAAGATAGTCAAAAATAGTCTAGATCAGTGGTTCTCAAAGTGTGGGGTGCGCCCGCCAGGGGGGGGGCGCACGAGTATTGCAGCTCTACACTTTTACGCTACAGATTTTTTTATAGGTTTAAAGGGGGGCGCGACCAAAAAAGTTTGAGAACCACTGGTCTAGATATTACTTGGATCTTGATGTATAAAACTTGGAAACGAGAACTTTAGATCCATTACTTTAAAAATACTAAATCCAGTTTGATTTCCTGATCTTCCTGAGTTATGATCTTCTGCTGATGATGAAGACTTTGATTGTAATCTATCTTGCCTGTTTCCAGGCAAGTCCTCCGGGTATCCTGGCTCTCCTGGACGAGGAGTGCTGGTTCCCCAAAGCCACGGACAAGAGCTTTGTGGAGAAGGTCCTACAGGAGCAAGGAACGCATCCCAAATTCCATAAACCCAAGAAACTGAAGGACGAGGCAGATTTCTGCATCATGCACTATGCTGGAAAGGTGCTGACTTGCTCCTCGGCTGAACCCATGTGCGATAACATAGCCTTATTTGGGCATTTTAAACATCTGTGATTGTGTTTTTCAGGTGGATTACAAGGCGGATGAGTGGCTGATGAAGAACATGGACCCACTGAACGATAACGTGGCGACTTTGCTCAATCAATCCACCGACAAGTTTGTTTCGGAGCTGTGGAAGGACGGTGAGTCGATATATCACATTGGATCAGCTATTAAATGCATAGGTTGTGGAGGAAGACTATAAATGCCGAAGAAATATGTAGGACACAAGGGCGTGAAGCTTTTAAACTCAACAAAGGGGTACAATGACTAACGGATTTGTTCTCTTCTGCTGGTGTTTGGTCCTCTGTTTCTTCCCCTCTCCATTCATCCATACATCCACCCCTTGTTTCACGTCCTCCTGGACCTCTGTACACACCGTCTCCCATCTGTCCGTCTCTCTCAGAGGTCCAGAACTGTCAGAGAGCTTATTTCTATCAGCGTTTTCCTTTCCTTCATTTAGAGCCAGGTGACATCTTTGGTTTTTCTCTCTCTCCCGTGACGTTCTCTTCCTCCTCCATCTCCATCAGCTGTCCTGCATGACTGAGTTTCTCTGAGGTGTTGAGATATATCTCTGATATTTCTGCTGTCTCTCCTCTCTGTGTAATATAGTGTGCTTTGGCGCCCCCGCTGTTGGTCTGTGGTACTGCAGAAATGGGTATAAACTGCATGGGTTTGGTTCTGTTCTCACCAGTGAAACATGACCACAGTCCACAGTATGCAGTTACACACGCGCACACACACACACACACACACACACACACACACTCACTCACTCACGGGGTCCAAAATTCACTTTAGGCAAACCTGACAATGACTGCTGTATAAAAATTTTTTTGGAAATATTAATTTTTACTCCATGGGATTAAAAATTATTTTATATTATATTAAATAAAACTGATGTTCAGCATAGTACACTTGCCAGTCTCACAAAAACATATAATGCCATGTACAAATATATTACATTACATTTATGTATAATATACAAGATATATATTTAAAAAAATGTATATTTATTAAACATTAAAAATATTTTATTTGGAATTTAAATAAATATATAATATATAAGGAACTTATTTTCTGCTTTAAAAAAAATCAGTGTACTATATCTTAATGCATTTATGTTTGGCATGAATATGCTTTTTTTTATTTGCAATTAATGTATTACTGTTAATAATGTTTATAGATAAAACACACTTCCTATTTGTGGATGGAAATTATTTCAGTTTTCATTTAAATTCAGGATTTGGTCATTTTCTTATGTGCTTTTGTCGCTTTATTAGTGTGTTTTTTATTAAATATTACTATTTAAGTTTAATATATCTTGCTTATTTTTACCTATTTTAATTTCTTAATATTTAATTTATATGATCTATTTAGTTTTAATGTTTAGTTAATGATAATAGCCCTGCTTTTGAACTTTACTCAGTTAATAACACCCAGTGTGAATACAGTGTATAACATGCATCATTGGAGTTACGGCAATAATTTCTTTCAATTACTTTTTCTGTCGTCTTCCTTTCTGACCAATTAAAAATAACAAAAACAAAAAATTACTTACCAAAGTGAATTTTCACTCTTATTTTGTGCTCGTTGAGCCTCATTCATGAAACACGGGCAGAATGATTTGTTTGTGATATTATTCTGAAATCTGTGTCATTCAATTCAACTTGTGTTCTCATGAACGAGGTGTTTATTTTGGACCCTTGAACACACACACACATACATAAAGATGACACACACACATGTACGTGTCACCTGCACTGCATTGATTTGGATCATTTTCCCGTGTGCCGCCCCCCCCCCCACTCTTCACCAGCATCGTGTGTGTCTGTTGTTTGTCACCAGTGCTGACGTGTATTTGACCCACTGAACTGTGGGCAGTTTTCACATCATGACCAGACTGCATGCCTGAGACGAAGCTCTTACAGCGCAGTGACTGTCTGTCTGTCTCTGTGTCTGTCTGTCTCTCAGTGGACCGTATCGTGGGTCTGGATAAGGTGGCCGGCATGTCGGAGCTGCCGGGTGCATTTAAGACCCGTAAGGGAATGTTCCGGACGGTCGGGCAGCTCTATAAGGAGCAGCTGTCCAAACTTATGGCCACGCTCAGAAACACCAACCCCAACTTCGTCCGCTGCATCATTCCCAACCACGAGAAAAAGGTACCAACTGCTGGGCATTCAGGAATAGTTTGTGTTCATTAAAAATAACTATATTAGCATCCACACCAAGAACGACAGCTGTTAAGATTGCTATGACAATAACTATATTAGTATTTACGTCAAGAACAATAACTAAATTAGCATCCACACCAAGAATGATAGCTATAAATATGGTTATAACAAAAAGTATATTTTGTTTATATTTCCACACAAAAAGCGATAACTGTAAAGATAGCTATAGCAATAACTACAGTAGAATTCAAACTAAGAACAGTAATTATAAAGAGAGCTGTAATGATAAATACTCATACCAAGAATGATAACTAAAGATTGCTATAATGTTAACTATATTAGCATTCACACCAAAAACGATAACTATAAAGATTGCTGTAACGATAACTACATTAGCATTCAAACCAAAGCACGAAAACTATAAAGATAGCTATAACGATAACTACATTATCGTTCACACAAGAGCAATAACTATAAAGATAGCTATAGCAATAACTAAAGTAGCACTCACACCTAGAACAGTAACTATAAAGATAGCTTTAATGATAACTATTAGCATTCACACCAAGAACGATAACTATAAAGGTTGCTATAACGCTATAACCTTATAGCGACTACATATCGCTATAACAATATATAGCATTCACATCAACGTACAATAACTATAAAGATAACTATAACGATAACTATATTCACATTCACACCAATAATGATAACTATATTAGCGTTAACACCAAACACGATAACTATAAATATAGCTATGACAAAAACTATTAGTGTCCACACCAACTGCGATATCTATAAAGATTGCTATAACGGTAACTATGTCAGTGTTCAGACAAAGAAAGATAGCTATAAAGATAATTATATTAGAGCTTACACAAACAACGATAACTATGAAGATAGCTATGAGGATAATTATATTGGCGTTCACTCCAAGAACAATAAATACAAAGATTGTGGACCGACTAATTACTGCTGAAATTCACAAATTGCATGTCACAAGTTGAGCGCACAGTACACATAAAAAAAACTGAAAAAAATGATTTGTCCTGAATTCATCATAAACGTTTGCGTTTTGTGTCTCAGGCTGGTAAGTTGGACCCTCACCTGGTTCTGGATCAGCTCCGGTGTAATGGTGTCCTGGAAGGAATCCGTATCTGCAGACAGGGATTCCCCAACCGCATAGTCTTCCAGGAGTTCAGACAGAGGTTTGCTGCTTTCTCTGAGTGCAACTTTTCACATGAATAAATGAGTTCTTCAGAATAAACTCCTTAATTATTCCTCTTAAGAATCTTATTCTCTTCGTATCTGATTCTCATTGAATTAGTTCTTACTAATGTTAGACCTGATTGTGTGTTTCCATTGATGTTAGCATTGGTTTGTGTTTTTTCACTCAGGTATGAAATCCTCACGCCCAACTCCATTCCCAAGGGATTCATGGATGGCAAACAGGCTTGCGTGCTGATGGTGAGACTAGTTTTACAGTGAAATAAACTGGTTTTAAGTTACTTTATTTTAAGTTTCCTAAACTGAGGTTCATCTGTGTGTCAGATCAAAGCGCTGGAGCTGGATCCCAACCTGTACCGGATCGGACAGAGCAAAGTGTTTTTCCGTGCTGGAGTTCTGGCTCACCTGGAGGAGGAGCGTGATATGAAGATCACCGACGTCATCATTAACTTCCAGGCCTGGTGCCGTGGATACGTTGCCCGCAAGTGAGTGTCACGACGCATGTTATAGAGTTTAATGACAGCTAATGAGATGCATAAAGCTGCTGAAGTCAAATGAACAATGATTTTATAGACAATATTCACTCAACATTGAAAATAGAACATTTTGTGCACTATCTAGTGACAAAATGATTTGCTGATGAGTTCTTGCTAGCCAGACGCAGTTGGTATCAGTTGGAGGAACATTGCTATGTGGCTCTTAGCCAGTTTCTACTGTATTCTGGGTGATTGCTAGGGTGTTGCTATGTTGTTCTTAGCCAGTTTGTAGTGTGTTGTGTTGCTAGGGTGTTGCTATATTGTTCTTAGCCAGTTTAGTGGTTACTAGGGTGTTGATGTGTTGTTCTTAGCCAGTTTATTATGTTTACTGGTTGCTAGGGTGTTGATATATTGTTCTTAGCCAGTTGATTGGGTTTAGTGGTTACTAGGGTGTTGCTATGTTGTTCTTAGCCAGTTTATTGGGTTTAGTGGTTACTATGGTGTTGCTATATTGTTCTTAGCCAGTTTAGTGGTTACTAGGGTGTTGCTATATTGTTCTTAGCCAGTTTATTGCGTTTACTGGTTGCTAGGGTGTTGCTATATTGTTCTTAGCCAGTTTATTGGGTTTACTGGTTTCTAGGGTGTTGCTATATTGTTCTTAGCCAGTTTATTGGTTTTAGTGGTTACTATGGTGTTGCTATATTGTTCTTAGCCAGTTTATTGGGTTTAGTGGTTACTAGGGTGTTGCTATGTTGTTCTTAGCCAGTTTATTGGATTTACTGGTTGCTAGGGTGTTGCTATATTGTTCTTAGCCAGTTTATTGGGTTTAGTGGTTACTAGGGTGTTGCCATGTTGTTCTTAGCCCGTTTGTATGGTGTTCTGGGGGGTTACTAGGGTATTGCTATGTTCTTAGCCAGTTTATTGGGTTTAATGGTTACCAGGGTATTGGGGTGCGATGTAGTTTTAAGTAGTTGCTGGAATTTTTGTCATATATAATGTAGAATCTAGACCTGCACATGAACTAAAGTCCATAGTTCATTTTTATCGCTGTCCTGTGGTGTGTAACAGTGTGTGTTTGTCGTTCAGGGCGTTCGCTAAGAGGCAGCAGCAGCTGACAGCCATGAGGGTGATCCAGAGGAACTGCGCTGCGTATCTGAAGCTCAGGAACTGGCAGTGGTGGAGACTCTTCACTAAGGTTCATAAAACACGCACATATGTTCAGATGTGCTGTTATTCTTGACATGTGTTCTGTGCTGATGCTGTGTGTGTGTGTGCTTCAGGTGAAGCCGCTGCTGCAGGTGAGCCGACAGGAAGAGGAAATGCAGGCCAAAGACGAGGAGCTCAACAAGGTTCGGGAGAAGCAGATGGTGGCTGAACAGCAGTTGAAGGAGATGGAGGTCAAACAGCAGCAGGTAACGCGATACTACTTACATTTAGTTTTATATATATATATATTTTTTTTCAATTATAAATTATATTTTTATATGTATATATCACACTATAGTTTACTTTTTACATATGTATATATTATCAATTATGGTACATTTTAAATCAGCTATATATTATGAATTAAACAATGTTGTGTCTATATATGGTGAATTTTACATAAACTATATATATTATGAATAAAATTCTCTGTTTTACATATATTATGAATTAGACCCGTATTGTATGTATACACCATATTTGACATTATGCATATTTGCGTAAAAAATTATTATTATTCATTATATTAATTACATATTACCAATGACACATTGTTATATTGTGCATGAATTGTACATTATGAATTGTGTATATCACGCTATATTTTAGATTATATATATATATATATATATATTA
>NW_015634336.1:157706-157843 GCF_001515625.1 Sinocyclocheilus rhinocerous
TTTCCACATACTGTACATTATTGTTGCTCCTCTGTGCCCCGCCTTTCTGAAACGCGTGAAACGCGTCAAAGCCCATCGTTCTGAAAAGCGAAGTGTGCTCTGATTGGCTGAATTCCTCAAGCGTGTGAAGCGTGTGA
>NW_015634336.1:159724-160173 GCF_001515625.1 Sinocyclocheilus rhinocerous
TTTAAAGGGGTCATATGACGTTGCTAAAAAGAACATTATGTTGTGTATTTGGAGTAATGCAATGTGTTTATGCGGTTTAAGGTTAAAAAAACACATTTATTTTTCACATAATGTACATTATTGTTTCTCCTCTGTGCCCCGCCTTTCTGAAACGCGTCGATTTTTACAAAGCCCATCGTTCTGAAAAGCGAAGTGTGCTCTGATTGGCTGAATTCCTCAAGCGTGTGACGGAAATGTTACGCCCCTTACCATACTATGATGCCTTGTCCCGGCGCGATGAGACAACACTAACAAAACCCATTACAAACGAGGCATTTGTTGCATCCAGTGGGGACATAATTACTGATTATAATGACTTGTACTGTCTTTTTGTGCGTTGTTGCGTATCGCGCCGCATAAACATAAAACCATGTCTGCATTTGTGATCGGAGAAACGACAAACAACAAGC
>NW_015634336.1:161103-175248 GCF_001515625.1 Sinocyclocheilus rhinocerous
ATACTGGACATTATTGTTTCTCCTCTATGCCACGTCTTTCTGAAACGCGTCGATTTTTACAAAGCTCATCGGTCTGAAAAGTGAGGTGTGCTGTGATTGGCCAGCTATACAGTGCGTTGTGATTGACCGAATGCCTCAAGCGTGTGACGGAAATGTTACGCCCCTTACCATACTATGATGCCTTGTCCCGGCGCGATGAGACAACACTAACAAAACCCATTACAAACGAGGCATTTGTTGCATCCAGTGGGGACATAATTACTGATTATAATGACTTATACTGTCTTTTTACACGTTGCGTTGCTTATCGCGCCGTGTAAACATAAAACCATGTCTGCATTTGTGATCGGAGAAACGACAAACAACAAGCTCTACTGTACTCAAAACTCGCGTTTGAATCGTCCGTGGCAAATTCTTTAAATATAAAAAAACGTACTTACAGGCTGTGAGTCAGAAGCGCCAGACTGTCCTTGCAAAGTTGGAACTGCCCAACTTTATAGAACAGCCTTTGAGCACAGACCCATTGTAGGCTAACGTTACTCTGCAGGTTCAGAAAACAGTCCTCCATAAAATGCGCTGCACACATCTGAATATTTGAGTTGAACTGTTCTGAAACAGTATTGTAAATACAACTTAACCACTGATTTCTAGTTGTGTCCTTTTTTTGGAAGGCCAAACAAAGTAGTTTTGCTTTCACAATGAAACACACATCGACAATGTAAAAATGTATGCAAACGTGTAATTTTTTTTTTTAATTAACCTCTAAATTATACAATTTCTATTTGTTTTTGAAATATAATAGTTTACAGAGTCATAGCTTGTTTGATCAAATATTTATTTAAACATACATTAATTAAGACATCATTAACAGGTAAAGTAAATATAATGAAGTATAGTCTATTTCGTATAGTCTATTAGTATATTTTGCAAAATGTTCTTTTCTCTAGCAAATAACAAGCTGTAGACACTGATGACTTACCTGAGGTAAATTAAATGCTATGTGACATTTTGTTTAGAAGCTGTTGTAATGACGTCTTTCTGCAGTTGAAACACTAATTGAGCGATTACGTGAGGGGTGAGACATTCATTCATGTTTATTTCGCGTTAAAACCAGTAATAAAGAGGAAGGGGGTGATCACTCTCACTCGCGCTCCACGCTGCTGTCAGAACTGAGGCGTTTATACAGCTATCTGTCGCGCCACATCAAAGAGCGCCAAAACGGCATTTATTGTCTGAATTTCCTGAAAAAATTGAACGATTTGTTCGGCACACATGCGTACCAAACCGAAAGACCCATACCGAATTATTATTATTATTATTTTATTGATTTATTATATATATAATAAATGATGCTACATTTTACGTAAATGATGTATTATGCTATATTTAACATATTGTGAATTATACATATTATGCTATATTTTACATTAATTATACATTATGAATTAAACATTATGAAATATTCCTTTTTTCTATTTTATTTTATAGTGTTTTTTATTTATACAATATATTTATTTATTTTTTGCTATAAGACTATAAGTTCCAGTGGAAATGTTAATGTTGTGATTGATCCTCTCTGCAGCTCGGCACAGAGAAACTGGCTCTCCAGGAGCAGCTGCAGGCGGAGATGGATCTGTGCGCTGAGGCTGACGAGATGAGGAACCGCCTGGTGGCCAAGAAGCAGGAGCTGGAGGAGATCCTGCATGACTTGGAGGCCCGCGTGGAGGAGGAGGAGGAGCGAGCCAATCACCTGCAGACCGAGAAGAAGAAGATGCAGCAGAACATCGCCGATCTGGAGCAGCAGCTGGACGAGGAGGAGGCGGCGCGGCAGAAGCTGCAGCTGGAGAAGGTCACGATGGAGGCCAAACTCAAGAAAACCGATGAGGACGTGATGGTGCTGGACGACCAGAACAACAAACTCTCCAAGGTCTGTCTGCAGATGCGATTGTTTTGAGATTTTGTTTAAACACTGGCTGTTTTTCTCACTGTTCGTCTGGTTGTGCAGGAGAAGAAACTCATGGAAGAACGAATCGCTGAGTTCACCACGAACCTGGCCGAGGAGGAGGAGAAATCCAAGAGCTTACAGAAACTCAAGAACAAGCACGAGACCATGATCACCGACCTGGAGGGTGAGCAAAAACACTTTATGCTTTATCTGCTGTAGATCATCAGGCCAATACAATCATTGTTACATATTTATCGCTCATTTACATGTATTCATTTAGCAGACGCTTTTATATGAAGTGTCTTACAAATGAGGATTAAATAAAGCAATTCAGCCTAAAATACATCGCAAAATGTTTTGTTAGCCAGTGTATTGGGTTTAGTGGTTGCTAGGGTGTTGCTATGTTGTTCTTAGCCAGTTTATTGGGTTTAGTGGTTGCTAGGGTGTTGCTATGTTGTATACAAAATTATGTATATTGTTCATACTATATAATTAATTAAATATGCAGAATAATATTTCATAATATTTCAAGCATGTAAAATCTAGCATAATATATATATTTCATATTATACATCATACATTATTCATACATGATTCATATGAAATATAGCATATTATAGATGATAAAAAAAATACAAAGTTCATATGAAATGTGACATAATTTAGCATTTATATATCAGTTATATACACAAATATATTCTGCTACATTTTACATACTTTTATGTACATTTGTGTAAACATTACTTTAACATTTTGTTACTGACGCCAAAAATAATAATAACGAACTGAATGTCTAAATGATTTTTTTAAATACAATTTACGAACATAATTTATCCCAATATTTAACACAGAGAGTATGATGGTTTCCTATTTTGACCTTATTAACTTGTGTAAAGCTTAAAATGTAGGAAGTCTTCAATAAATAGTAACATAAATAAATAATAAAAAAATAATTTTCCCATCTTCCAGACCGTCTGCGTCGCGAGGAGAAGCAGCGACAGGAGCTGGAGAAGAACCGCAGGAAGCTGGAGGGCGACTCTACAGAGCTGCACGATCAGATCGCAGAGCTGCAGGCTCAGATCGCTGAACTGCGCGCGCAACTCGCCAAGAAGGAGGAGGAGCTTCAGGAGGCGATGTCCAGGTGAGACGCACACCGCATCCAATCACAATCTGCTGATCCGTCTGAATGAAGGATTCCAGCTCATGAGTGACTGTTTCATCAGGATCGAGGAGGAAGCGGCTCAGAAGAATCTGGCGCAGAAGAAGATCCGTGAGCTGGAGGCTCAGCTGAGTGAACTTCAGGAGGATCTGGAGCTGGAGAGAGCGGCTCGAGCCAAAGCCGAGAAACACCGCCGAGACCTGGGAGAAGAGCTGGAGGCGCTGAAGACCGAGCTGGAGGACACGCTCGACTCCACCGCCGCGCAGCAGGAGCTCAGGTGTGTCACTTATAACGCACGTTTGTCGTCAGATTTATTTGATTTTCACATCTGCATAATTTCCAACATTTTTATGGACTGAAGTTTTCAGCGTTTCACAGGTTTGTAATGAGACGTTCTTATAAAGCTGAAATATAACGGTCTCCCTGCAGTCAAAATAAAAAGTGCTAGTGTTTCTTACAATTAAAGACTAAAATAATAACAACATTAATATTATTGTTTTTCATTTTATTAGATACTCATTTATTTTCTTCAAAAGTACAATTGCATTACATTTCCTAATTTCTATGTAAAAAATATAATATAATATTAAAATAATAATAATATAAAATGTACTGTTATTTTTGTCTTTGTTTTATTTTATTAGATATACTTTTTTTATTTAACTGTACAATTGCATTGCAGTTTTTCTTTTATAGTTAAATTAAAATAATAATACTATTAAAATAATCATTTTATTATTGTTGTTATTTCTTTTATTTTGTTAGATATTCATTTGTATTTAACAGTAAAACTGCATTACAATTCTTTATTTTTTGATTAGTGTTAAAATAATAATATAAAAATAATTTCATGTTAGTATTATTATATTTTATAATTTTTTTGTATATTCAATATTCATTTTCTATTTAACAGTACAATTGCATTACAATTCTTCAATTTTGTAATTAGTTAAAATAATAAAAAAAATAATATGAAAATATTTAATTGTAGCATTATTACATCTTATTATTATAGTTTATTAAATATTCACTTTTTATTTACCAGAACAATTGCATTACAATTATTATCATTAGTTACAATAAAATAATAAAAATATGAATAATATTATTTTTACAATATTTTTTTTTTTTTAATTTAACAGTGCAATTGCATTACCATTCTTATTTTTATAATTACAGTTAAAATGGTGTGTACCAGACATGTAATGTCTACATTAAAGTCCAGGTTTAAAGTATTTTTTTAATTTTTTTTTTGTTGGTTCTTCTAAAGATTTAAACACCCTCAAAAGCAACTATTTCTATTGGCATCAGAGTTTGTTTTTTGCCTGGATGTTTCAAAAGCAGCTATTTGAGATGTTTCTCATGCAAAGCCATTGGCTAAATATTTCACCTGGTGTTTGCTGCAGGACGAAGCGTGAGACTGAAGTGACTCAGCTGAAGAAGACTCTGGATGAAGAGGCTAAAGTTCATGAGCAGGTGGTGGCCGAGATGAGACAGAAACATGGTCAGGCCTTCGACGAGCTCAACGAGCAGCTGGAGCAGGTCAAACGGGTACGAGATGCTCTCCTTCACTCTGAAAACAGCGTCAGACTTGTGATTAGCAGCTTCACTCTGAGTCTCTGCGTCTCTGTTTGTAGAATAAGGTGTCGATGGAGAAGACCAAACAGTCTCTGGAGTCGGAGAGGAACGAGCTGCAGATCGAGCTGAAGACGCTCATGCAGGGCAAAGGAGAGTCAGAGCACCGCAGGAAGAAAGCTGAGACGCTGCTGCAGGAGCTGCAGGTCAAACACGCCGAGAGCGAACGCCAGCGCACCGAATTTGCCGAGAAAGCCGCCAAGATGCAGGTGAGAGAATCAACTGATAGATAGATGCTATTGTACTGATATGCCCTAGCAACCACACAGCAACACCTTACCAACTGCTTAGCAACCACATAGCAATGCCCTAAAAACTGCCTAGTAACCCCATAATAACACCGTAGCAACTGCATAGCAACATCGTTGATATCTCTGAAAACACCTTAGCAGCCTCATAACAACCACCTAGCAACACCCTTGTAATCACTCAGAAGACCCGAGCAACTGCCAAGCAACCACATAGCAACATCCTTGCAAATTCCTAACAACTAAATAGCAGTGCCCTAGCAACACTCATGTAAACACTCCGAACACCCTAGCAACTGCCAAGTAACCACATAATGACATGCCAGCAACCACCTAGCAACACCCCTATAATCACTGAGAACACTCTAGCGACCACATAGCAACGCACTAGCACACCCTAGCTATTGCCTAGTAACCACATATCAATGCCAGAACAACCACCCAGAAACACCCTCATTATCACTCAGAACACCCTAGAAACTGTATAGTAACCACCTAGCAACTGACTAGTAACAATGCTCTAGTAACACCCTCGTAATCACTCAGAACCTCCAGCAACTTCCTAGTAACCACATGACAACACCCAAGCAACCACCTAGAAACACCCTCATAATCACTCAGAACAGCCCAGATACTGCCTAGTAGCCACGTAGTAACACCTTAACAACTGCCTAGCAACACCGTTATAATCACCTTAAACGCCCTAGCAACCGCATAGCAGAAGCTTTAGCAACTACTAAGAATGATGTCCGGTTCGCGAACGAATCGTTCGATTTAACCGGTTCTTCTTAGTGAACCGGTTGAGCCAGTTCACCAATTTGGACTGAATCGTTTGAAACGGTTCACGTCTCCAGTAAGCATTAATCCACAAATTACTTAAGTTATTTCATTTTTTAAGAACCGGTGAACCGGTTTTTTCAACCGGTTTATTGAATCGAACTGTCCGAAAGAACCGGTTTGCGGAAAAGAACCGAACTTCCCATCACTACTAAGAACACTCTAGCAACTGCCTAGCAACAACATAGTAAAGACCTAGCAACCATCTAGCAACACCCTTATAATCACTGAGAACACCCTAGCAGCCACATAGCAACACCCTAGCAACTGCCTAGTAACCACATAGTAGGGCCCTAGCAACTGCATAGCAACACCTTTATAATCACTGAGTGTTTGAATGATGGTTGAGGGTTAGCATTAGTGTGACGGCAGTTCTGTCTCTCCTCAGACTGAGCTGGATAACGTCAACACTCTGCTGAGCGACGCTGAAGGGAAGTCCATCAAAGCGACGAAGGACTGTTCATCCGTGGAGTCGCAGCTGCAGGACGTGCAGGTACGTATAGCGGGATTATGGGATGTCTGCGCACCTCGCTCGCTCTCTGAACGCTGGCCACCTCCTCACAGGAAGTGCTGCAGGAGGAGACACGGCAGAAACTAGCGCTGAATACGCGTCTGCGGCAGCTGGAGGACGAGCAGAGCAGCCTGAGGGAGCAGCTGGAGGAGGAGGAGGAGGCCAAGAGGAACCTGGAGAAACAGATGAGCACCATGCAGGCGCAGGTACGGAAAATCACAGAGAAAAATTAACGCTAGCGGATCGAAACTCTACAATACTTAATCGAAACATTGTGCGGTGTAAAAGAGATGTACCGATGTTTGATTCGTTGTTCATTCGTTCGTTTCGGTGAATTCGTGAACTTGTTTACAAAATGATTAATTAGCGAATCTCTAGTAAGTACAAATGACAAGATGGGAAATACATCAAGAGAGTCAAAACCCTGAAACTAGCAATCAGGCAACAGATTTATTCAGTAGATTTATTTATTTTATTTTTTAATGAAAATTGGGAATTCACAAAAACAAACAAACAAAAAAACTGGCTAAATTGCGAACGTTTTTAGATATTTTTTATTATTGAATATCAAACTTAAAGAGCTAATTGCCATTAATTGCCATTTATATGATTATTATTGTAAGAAAATGTTTTTTAACTGTTCTATATTATAATTGCTAATAATAATTCATAAAGATTAATTTTATTGTTATTAAGGTTTTATTGCTATAATTTTTGTTTCTTATGTGACTTATTAATTTTTTATTGTTTAATTTCTACTATGAGTTTGCTGCATTAGATAATTGTTTTATTAAATAGCTAATTGCTGTATTTTTTATATTGTTGTAAGAAAAATATTGTTTAATTATTTCATGTAATTTTCTTCTTTTATTGCTATTAATTTAATTAATGAATTTTCTTATTGCTTGGTTTCTTATGTTACTTATTTCTTATAGTTACTTGTTAATTTCTTTATTTTTATATTTATTTTAATTTCTACTGTTTTTTTTGTAGGGTTTATAATAATTCAGTCATAAATATTTATAAATTATGTTGAATAATTTGGCATACTCCATACTGTTAAGTATATACTGCAGGCTATTATTTATTATTTTAATTTGAATAGGATCCAGTGTGTAATGCTGAAGATTTCAAGCAGTACTATGCCAAATCATATTGCATGTTTAGTGAGTGGCATCTAGTTATTTCAGAAAAAAGCCATTTAAGACAAAGCGGTGTTTTGATGCAGCTTTGTGTAAAAATACCTCAGTTCAGCCAAATGAGTTCAATAAATAGGCTTAATTTGCGTTTAAATCCAAACTGAATCCAAATTAAGTGTAAACGCTGCGCACACTGTGAAAATGAAACGAGTAGCTCTTCTGTGTGTGATAAAGGTTTGTTTTCCATGAAGACGTGTGATAAACGTCTGTTTGTTCTGCTGCAGCTGGCTGACATGAAGAAGAAGATTGAGCAGGAGGCCAGTTTTCTGGAGAACACTGAGGAGACGAAGAAGCGCGTCCAGCGCGACCTGGAGGCCGTGACGCAGCGTCTGGACGAGAGGAACACCGCCTACGACAAGCTGGACAAGACCAAGACGCGCCTGCAGCAGGAGCTGGACGACATGCTGGTGGACCAGGACCATCTGAGACAGATCGTCTCCAACCTGGAGAAGAAGCAGAAGAAGTTCGACCAGGTGAGAGCTGAAGCCCTGCGATCGGTATGGGTTTGATTATTAGAGCAGCGGCTCTCGAGAAGTGACTGAAAGTAATTTAAAAAAAGGCCAAACAGTCATCAAAATAAGCTAAAACAGCTACATTTTCTCATTTCTAATTCATTTTTTGGACCTGGATTTATAATGAAGCCTCATAGTGTGATTTCTAGACATGGAGAGGTTTAGCTCTACAATATTTTGGGTAGAAATTGTGTGTAAAAAAAAAAATATATATAGGGTTAGAAAAATCTTAAAACGTCTAATAATATAGATTTTTTTTTAATGCATGTTTTTGTAGTTATGCTGAGCTTTTTAAAAAAAAATAATTTGGTTTTAGTTTTTCATTTAAAACATTTTCTATTTATTTTATTTTATCATTTTAGTTTTAGTGATGTCATTTTAAAAATATTTGATCAGGTGTTGTGACTAAAACTATTTGAATAGTATATGAATATAATTGTTTTTCTTGTTTTGTGAGTTTTAGTTTTAGGGATGTCATTTATATATTTTATTAGGCATTTATCAGGTTTTAGGAGTTTTAAAGCTTTTTAATTTAAATAATTTTATTGTCTTTTATTTTTATTTTATTTATTTTTTATTTTATTTTAGTAATGTCAATTATATTTGATCAGGTTTTGTGAGTAAAAACTATTTTATAAAAATCCATAAAAAAAAAACTTTATGTAAATTTTTAGAATGACACATTTTAAAAATGTTTAAAAAAATGTTTTGTTGTTCATAATTTAAAATACTTTTATTCGTATATTACATTTACATTTAGTCATTTAGCAGATGCTTTTATCCAAAGCGACTTATAAATGAGGACAATAGAAGCAGTCAAAACCAACAAAAGAGCAATAAAATGTTATGACAAAACTCGGTTAGCCTAACGCAGTACACGTAGCAATTAAAAAAACAAAACAAAACTAAACTAAAAAATATATATACGTATTAGGGGTGCAACGGTTCTCGGTAAAAAATCGAAACGTACGGTTCTCCACACACGGTTCGGCATGCACTAGGACCGCGGTTCAACTTAAATCTAACAATGCATCTGTAATATGGTTTGTTAGAGTTCGGCTAATGCATGTTTCTGTTGATGGATACAAATTCTGGCTTCCCAATACATTACAACAAGAGCGATGAGAGAGAGAAAAAACCAATACGTGGACAAACCAGTCACTCTTTAATCAATGCGAGTGCTACAATAATACGCCGTTCACTTGCAGAATGCAAGCTTCTAGAGGCACATAACTCTGAAGTAATGAATTTATGTAAATGGGTGCAGAGCCAGTGGTGGTTTTGTAGGCAAACATTAATGCCTTGAATTTTATGCGAGCAGCTACTGGTAGCCAGTGCAAAACAATAATAATATTTAATATATAATTATATTTAGTTTTAGAAATTTATTTTGTGGTTTACATGAACCACGACAAATAAATCATCTGTAGATACTGTAAGCAGTTTTGCACATTTCTGCACACAACCGTCATATCTGAATATAGATATAAAGTTTTGCTGCTGTTTTTCAGATGCTGGCTGAGGAGAAGTCCGTCTCTGGCCGTTACGCCGAGGAGCGCGACCGCGCAGAGGCCGAGGCCCGTGAGAAAGAGACGCGTGTGTTAGCGCTGGCCCGCGAGCTGGAGACCTTCAGCGACCTGAAGGACGAGCTGGACCGGACCAACAAACTGCTGCGCGCCGAGATGGAGGACCTGGTGTCCTCTAAAGACGACGTGGGCAAGAGCGTAAGAGGCTTTCCTGTCGTCAGAGACCCTCAGATCATCGGTCGGTCGGTGGAGACCTGACGGTGTTTCTGGTTCTCTCTCAGGTTCACGATCTGGAGAAGTCGAAGCGCTCGATGGAGCAGCAGCTGGAGGAGATGAAGACGCAGCTGGAGGAGCTGGAGGACGAGCTGCAGGCCACCGAAGACGCCAAACTGCGGCTGGAGGTCAACATGCAGGCCATGAAAGCGCAGTACGAGAGAGACCTGCAGGGACGAGACGAGCTGGGAGAGGAGAAGAAGAGACAGCTGCTCAAACAGGTGCCAACTCACCACATGACCAGGGTCACAACAAAACTCGCCCAATTGCTTCTCAAAACTAGCCCAATCGTGTTTCGAGGGGGGTCCCCCCGTTAAAAATGGCATTCCGGGGTGTAAAATAAGATTTTTTTTTGTCAGGTTTCCCCTTGTAAATTCGCATTAAAGGGGCTAAATATGAGGTTATTGAGGTCGCTTCAACCCGCTGACATCAAAAACAACCCACGGCAACGGTGTTAAAGTAGCCTAATTCTACGGGAAAACCCTGGACTTGGCAACACTGCACATGACATGACGCAGCCAAATCCGTTTCATAATTGGTTAATATTATTTCCTCAATTAATATAATTAAATAAAATACATATAAATATATATAGCAAGCTTTTATATCTAAGATTTTAGGTCTAATTAATTGAGGAAATAACTAACTAATCAATAATAATATAAAAACAATTCTATTTGTTTAAAAAAAATTGACATGGGTATTTTCAGTATACATTCTAAATTTTTGCTTTTTTTTTTTTACTTAAAAAATATTTTATTCTTTTAGATGTATGTATATTTATGTATATGTATATATGTGAATATATATATTTATATACTGTGTGTATATATATATATATATTAGGGATGCACCGATACCACTTTTTCCAGTACTCGCCCGATACCGATACTTTTTTTTTTGGTACTTACCGATACGGATATTTTTATTGCATTTGTACATTTTTTAAATATTGGGTACAGAAACCAAAAGAGTATGTATAATGTTAGTTGGTTAACTTCATTTATCAAATAGATACAGTCAAACCAAAATCTATTTAGACACCTTCATCTTTTCTCACATTATCACAGTTTATTCGCTATAGTTTAGAAAATGGTAATAAAATATGACAAGGGGCATTTTAACAAGTACGAGTACGAGTACAGGAGCTCAGTATCGGGCCCGATACCGGGGCATCCCTAATCATCCCTAATATATATATATATATATATATGTATATATCCAATTAATCAAGCAAATAAACGACCAATTGATCAGTTATCTTGCATAAAGCTATTTTTATTTATTTATTTCATAGTTTTTTTTATTCATTTTAAAGCATTTAAAAAATGATCAGGTATTGTGTGTAAAAAATATTTATTTAAAATCTTAAAATTCATGGGCATTTTTATTTTCAGATATTGTGAGTAAAAACTATTTTAAAAAATCCTTTAAAAAATTAATATTCATTTTCAAATATACTTTTCTCTAGTTTTACCAAGTTTTTTAAAAAATAAATTATTGTGAGTTTTTGCTGTTTTTTGTCTTTAAAAAATATTATCCGATCAATCAAAGAAATAAACAACCAAGTAATTATTTTATATATACTGTATGTATAGCAGCTCTAATTTATTTTTTACAAAAACATATACTTTTATTATATTATATTATATCTACAGTATTTATTCAATAACCGAGTTTAATAGTTTAATCAGGCTTGATTAATCTGTAATGGAGTTGATTGTTGATTGTGTTCCGTATGGTTTAGTTCTGTCATGTGTTTGCGGTCAGGTGCGTGAGATGGAGATGGAGCTGGAGGACGAGCGTAAACAGCGCACAGTGGCGATGGCGGCACGGAAGAAGATGGAGCTGGACCTGAAGGAGCTGGAGGCCGCCATCGACCAGGCCAACAAGAACCGCGACGAGGCTCTCAAACAGCTCAAGAAAGCACAGGTTCGTCTCTTACACCGTGAGCTTGTTGAATGAGGTGAACGTATTTTCTGCAGTAATGGATGTTATGTTAAAGCATCACTTAAAACAAGCTTTACAAAGCATCTCCTGTAAGCAGCATAACGATCACAGCCGCGTTTGTGTTTCAGGCTCAGATGAAGGACCTGCTGCGGGAGCTGGAGGACACGCGTCTGTCCCGCGAGGAGATCCTGGCTCAGAGCAAAGAGAACGAGAAGAAGGTGAAGAGCATGGAGGCCGAGATGATCCAGCTGCAGGAGGTCAGTGTGTGTGTGTGTGTGTCTGTCCTCACAGTCCTGTATCTGCTGTGGTTCACATGAGCGTCTGACCCGAGTCTGAATGCGTCTGAATGCAGGAACTGGCGGCCGCAGAGCGAGCGAAGAGACAAGCGCAGCAGGAGAGAGACGAGCTGCAGGACGAGATCAACAACCAGGCCGCGAAGGGGTGAGGAAACATCACTTCATTCACAGATCTCTAGGTTAATGGAAGAAATGAACAATACTATTAAAATACTGCAAAAAAAAAAATTTCTATTGTTATAACTACTTTTATGGAAATTTGTATCCAACCAATAACATTTTGGTTTTAAGTATGTATAAGTATTAGGGATGCACCGATACTGGTATCGGTATCGGGCCCGATACTGGTCTCCTGTACTTGTACTCGTTAAAATGCCCCGATACCAAACGCCGATACCACACAGCATGTGCTAAGTGCCATATTCAGTCAAAGAAACACCGACAACAGACAGAAGAATGGAGTCATTAGAGATTAAAGATGTCTACGAAGTATATGTATGCAATTAATATAAAACATTCAGTATTAATGCCTGTATAGCTGATTTGCGCCAGCTGGTAAGCAAAGCACGCTGAGTGGATTGAGTGCAAGATGCGCGAGCTTGTCGAGTGGATATCCCTTTCTCACAGACATCACTGGAAAGTTTGTAGTTCGGTCGGATATGTCAAAAACAAGTAAGTAAAACAATGCACAAGTTACTTAATGGTAGGGAAGGAGGGAGAGAGCGAGAGAGAGAGAGAGAGAGCGCACTTCTGTTGTGTGATCTTGATGTTCGCTCACTTAGCACGCATCATTTGAATTAAAACGAAATCGTACAAATAAAACCATTCTTATAATAAGAATAAAGAAAATAGTTTTCCAGTTTTCTGAAGGTTATTGCTTTTTCTATATGATTTCTCTGAAAGGTATATAAATTATAATAAAAATGGATTTGGAAAAGATTTCCAATGGATTTGGAAAAGATTAAAAATGCTATTGTAATTTATTACTTTCCTTGCTATTTTATTTTATGAACCATTTCAATCTAAGAGAAAGGTACTAGAACTACTGAAAATTATAGAACTACTGGAAAATAATAATAATAATAATTTTAGTATTTTACAAGATTATTGATTTTTCTTTATGATTTCCCTATCGGGTATAGAAATGATAAAATATAAATTATAAAAATGAAATATAAATTATAATGAAACTGAATTATAAATACATTAAAAACACTTTTTGTTATTTGTTATTATTGTGTTATTCACATTCTATTTTAATATTTTATTAAACGTTTTTAATCCAAACAATAAACTAAAAATACTACAAAGAAATCTACCATTGTTATGAGAAATATCGATTTTTTTTTATATTAAATTTCTCTAACTGATATGTAAATTAGAATGAGATGTATTTATGGAGAAAAAAAACCTAATTGAAAACCTTTTATTTGCCCTTCTATTTTATTCATTTATGGATTTGTGGTTTTATTATTATTATTTTTTTTTTATTTTTTTTTAGGAAATATGATTCACAACTACTTAAAAATAATCAAATATTCTTACAGTGTTTTGAAAAATATTGATTCTTTTTTGTAAATTTTTGATTAATGTAACAATTATAAAATAATAAAATGAATGCATAAAATGTATTAAAAATAAATTAAAGGGGTCATATGATGCTGCTAAAAAGAACATTATTTTGTGTATTTGGTGTAATGAAATGTGTTTATGCGGTTTAAAGTTAAAAAAACACATTATTTTCCACATACTGTACATTATTGTTTCTCCTGTATGCCCCGCCTTCTGAAACGCGTCGATTTTTACAAAGCTCATCGATCTGAAAAAGCGAGGTGTGCTCTGATTGGCCAGCTATCCAATGCGTTGTGATTGGCCGAATACCTCAAGCATGAGACGGAAATGTTACGCCCCTCACCATACTGTGATGCCCTGTCCGGCCGGAGCGACGAGACAAAAACATGAAAACCCATTACAAACGAGGCATTTGTTGCATCCAGCATACATAATTACTGATTATAATGACTTATACTGTCTTTTCACGCGTTGCGTTGCAT
>NW_015634336.1:175454-201717 GCF_001515625.1 Sinocyclocheilus rhinocerous
GATCTTCTTTATGCACCAAGAGCTTGTAACACTCCAAAGAGAAAGGAAAAAATGAAATTGCATCATATGACCCCTATAAACACTTTAAATAGTTTTCACAAATTTTTAATATTTTATTTTATCTTGTATTAAAAGTTTTAACAACAAAAAATAAATAAGAAATAAAACACATTTAATTGAAAATAAAAAATAAATAAATACATGAGGCACAATTTTGCATAAACAACTTAAAAACAGCAGTTAAAATAGACAGATTTCTACTGGCTGATATAATCTGGTATAATGGCCCATAATCCATTGCGTTTGTGTTTGTGTGCTCAGCGCTCTGGGCTCGGAGGAGAGGAGGCGTCTGGAGGCGCGGATCGCTAAGCTGGAGGAGGAGCTGGAGGAGGAGCAGAACAACACGGAGCTGGTGAACGACCGGCTCAAGAGAGCCCTACTGCAGGTGCGTCGCGCTCAGACCGTCCTGCCGCTGGCGTCTGACGCCCATAGCACGCTCACCGCTGTCTCTCTGTCCGGTTTCTCCGCAGACAGACCAGATAAACGTGGAGCTGACGGCGGAGCGCAGCACCTCCCAGCGGCTGGAGGGAGCGCGCTCGCAGATGGAGCGCCAGAACAAGGAGCTGAAGCTCAAACTCACCGAGCTGGAGGGAACCGTCAAGAGCAAATACAAGGCCACCATCGCCGCCCTGGAGGCCAAGATCATCCAGCTGGAGGAGCAGCTTGACGTCGAGACCAAGTACAGCAACACACAAACACACAGACATAGAGGCTTATATAGACATGTTTAGACCGTTTACCGTGCAATATGTGCATTTTACTATTTAAAAACATACAAATAAATAATGAAATGACTCAAATGAAATTTACTTTTAAGTAAAATAAAGTTCAAATAAAATTAGTTCAAATACAAAATGTATATAATTAATAGTTAATCTGTTTTTTTTTTCTATTTATCACAATACAAATACAAATCAGGCGCAACAAAAAATACATAAATTTCCTTTTTTGACATAGAAAAATATAGTCATGTTTGGACATTTATAGACCAACATTAAATATATGTTATTTATTATTCAGAAAATATACAAATAAATATTACATTTACTTAATTTTCAGATTAAAAGCACATAACATACATTTTGGTCTGACAATAAAAATCTATAATATTAATAAATCATGTTGTTTACTTTTAAGTCAACAAATATAAGTTGTATACAATTAATGTTTAATCAATTTTTTTATTAATCAAGATACAGATACAAATCAACAACAACAAAAAACACAAATACATACACAAATATTTACATAGAAACATATAAATATAGAATACATAGAAATATATACACATTTAGACATTTTAATGAACAATTAATCTATTTTTTTTTATTAATCACAATACAGATACACAAATACATACATGCGCATTTATCTACAGTGAAACATATTTAGACATTTTAGACTATTTACCATACAAGATGTGTATTTTGTTATTTTAAAAAAAATACAAATAAATGTATACATTAACTAATTGTATTTTAACTAAATGAAAATGTACTTAATGGAATTTCAGATTACAGGCACATCATTAACCTACTAACTTATGGAATTAATAATTCAGCTATTTTTATTAATCACAATAGAGATACAAATCAACAACAAAAAATACAAATACACTTATTTACATAGAAATGTATACAAATATTTAGATATTTTAGACCATTTACACGACAAGATAGGTATTTTATTATTTGTAAAATATACAAATATATAAATCAAATTAATAAACTAAATTTGAAAATAACTCAATAAATGAAATTTACATTGACATATAATTAAAATACAAACTTTTTTTATCAATTACCTACTAACTTGTACATTTAGGTCTAAAAATAAAAATATAGTATACAATTAATAATTCATCTGTTTTTTATTAATACATAGACAGAAATGTGCGGTTTTAGACTACTTACCATACAAGATATGTTTTACAATTCAGAAAATGTACAATAAATGTAAGTACATCAGAAAATAACTCAATAAAAGAAAATTAAAGTGGAAATATAATTAAATTAGAAAATAACAAATTTACTACAATTTTCAGATTAATCGCCCATCAACGTTTAGGTCTACAAATAAGAATGTACACAACAATTCATCTATTTATAACAGTAGGGAAAAGCTCAAAGTAATAAATGATGTTTGTGTTCAGAGAGCGACAGCAGGCCTCAAAACTGGTGCGTCGTACGGAGAAGAAGCTGAAGGAGGTGATTCTGCAGGTGGACGACGAGAGACGCAACACGGAGCAGTTTAAAGATCAGGTGATGCTCGCTACAAACCCTGTGTCAGTCACACCGCTCAAGGTTAAAGTTTAGCGATGTTAACGGTTGTTTGTGATCGGCTGCAGTCTGATAAGCTGAACAGCCGCATGAAGCAGCTGAAGCGGCAGCTGGAGGAGGCCGAGGAGGAGGCGCAGAGAGCAAACGCCAACCGCAGGAAACTACAGCGGGAGCTGGAGGACGCCTCTGAGTCCGCCGACGCCATGAACCGCGAGGTCAACAGCCTGAAGAGCAAACTCAGGTGCGTCAAAACACGCCGTCACGCACGCTGCACGATAACAGTTCAACTGATGATCGCAATATTAGAATTGAGATTATTAATTATTTATTTGTTCATTTTTACATTTCGTCAGAATTATTCCACATTCACATCAGTGTTATTAAAGTTAACTAAAATAACTAAAACCATTTAAAAAAAATTAATTTTCATTACTTGGAAAAAAAAATTCAGCTAGATGCTTCTTATTTTCGTTTAGTTTGACAAAGTACTAAAATAACTAAAAAGTAAATTGGAATGAATAAAAACTATATAGACATATTAAGATGATATACATTTCTAATTTTCATTTAGAAATAAGTTGAAGTACTAAAATAACTAGAACCGTAAAAAATGAAGAATAAAAAATTCATTACTTCAGCTAAATGCGAAGACAATTTCTCATTTTCATTTAGTTAAACTTTAAGTACTAAAATAACATTTAAAAATCATTAAAAATCACTTATTTAAAAAAAATCTTTCATTTTATTTAAAGTATTAAAGGGGTGCTATTATGCTTTTTCACTTTTTCAACTTTAGTTAGTCTGTAATGTTGCTGTTTGAGCATAAAAAAGATCTGCAAAGTTATACAAAGCTCAAAGTCCAATTTAAAAGGAGATATTTTATTTAACAGAAATCACTTTTCAAAAACTACAACGAACGACTCGTTTGGACTACAACGCATATTTTCCAGGATTTGTGATATCACAAATATCGACAAATGGGACGAGACCTGGTTGAACTGCACTAGAGAAGGTACACCCCCAAAACAAAATCAAGACTTTGTAAAAGAGCATAATAGGACCCTTTAAAATAACTAACCAAAAAAAAAATCAATTTTTGTTACTTGAAATAAAATAAATGTTAACAAAAATAAAACGCATTATAGCTAAAATTTAGATCGATGCCAGATCATATTTATAATTTTTGTTTTGTTTAGTTTAAGTTGAAGTACTAAAATAAACTAAAACTGAAATAAAAATGAATAAAAAAATATAAAAATGCATATTAAAGATTATAGACATTTGAATAATGAATTACATTTTGAAGTTCAATTACTAAAAATGCTACAACTAAAACTGAAATTTATTTTAAGAAATTAATTTAAAAACTATATGGACATTTAAAAAAATATATATATATATTTTTTTTTTAGTTTAATTTGAAGTACTAAACTACAACTAATATAAATAAAGACAACATTTCACTAAAATTAAATTGAAAATGGAAAAATTTTAAATAAGGACTAATTTATAACATGAAATCATACACATGGTCTATTTTGCCTCGCATAGTTTCTTGATCATATGTATCATGTAAATGAATATATTCTCTATAAAATGAAAACTATACAAACAAGAATTTTTCAAAAGCTAAAACGGTGAAATTCCTAATATTAATTCCAATGATTACAAATTATGTTAATATATTCATTTATTTTTCTATAGTTCTATGCTATTATTCAGTTTTTCTATAATTCTGATTAATCAAGGGAAGCAGAAATCGCAATTTAAGTATGTTGTCTTAATGAGGCTTGCATGTGATCAAATGCGTGTCTGACATTGACATTTGCGTCTTTTGTGTCCAGACGCGGCGATCTGCCCTTCACCTTGCGCCGCATCGTCAGCCGCTCGGGAATCGAGAGCGACGAAGACCCGGAGGCCAAGACCGAAACCTCCGAACCCAAACCCGAGTGAAAGAAGCCGAACCGCAGCGTTCTCTCACAAACACACACACACACACACACACAAAAGTCTTGGACGACAACGTCCACGGAAACTCAGAGATACTTCGTCGATTTTTGTTTTTTGTTCTTATTTTAGTGCCATAGTGTATTCGCAC
The DNA here is from genome assembly GCF_001515625.1 of Sinocyclocheilus rhinocerous. NCBI lineage: Eukaryota > Metazoa > Chordata > Actinopteri > Cypriniformes > Cyprinidae > Sinocyclocheilus > Sinocyclocheilus rhinocerous. The sequence continues at coordinate 179,892 of NW_015634336.1, forward strand.
ACACACACAATGGTTCTCCTGACAATCACACACACGACAGCTTCACTCACACAGAGGACCAAATTTGTGTTTTCATGTCATTGTCTAGAATAGAAAAAGAACGGAATGATATTTTTGTAAGGACGCATTCCGTCAATTGTAGTCCCGATTCTGGATCTATTTTTCTAACTGAAGTAAAAGGATTAAAAAATGGTAAAGAAGAGAACTTATTGAAGGGGACCAAAGCAAAATTGCTTTCTACAAAACTGTATTTTATTCATACTTTTTATAATGGTATAAGGATGAACATAGCACTCGCTCTCTTGCACCTCTGCTGGTAAATAAAAGATTGTGATGATAATTACAGATACTATCATACAGTTACGCTTTTGGGCTTTACACATGAATAAGGCATTTAGTAAATCAAACCAGCACCGAAAATATTAGAGATTTTCACGCCACCGTATATGCACATGAAATGGGGAAAGACTGTTTGTTTTGAGCAATAAAATGGAGGCGTTTATGGCACTGTTGCAGCAGATTGAAGGAATAAGGATCGAGTAGGCAACGCACGAACTCATTTAGACATGGCACTATGCACTATCGCCTTAAATCTACTATTTGGATATGTTCCGTTCCTCTTTTCCTTTCAGTATATGTGTCTTTATTAATGTTCAGGGCATGAATGGTGGAGGGTTGACGGTTTCTCTCACGCACGCACTGTTAACGCTGAGCACGGCTGTGCAGGAGCGGGAAGCGACCGTTTGGCGGGAGTTTTAAAACATGGAACACTTCCATGGCTACCTCTGATCACGTTTATCACTCTGTGACATATTTCTGAAAGAACTAAGGAGAATGGATTTGAACGGGACGTCAGCGATAGCGATCTCCCTCCTCGAAGCTCGTGCTCAGTTTCTGCTTTTTTCGCTCACACTGCTGGGAAGTGAGAGAAATGTACTATTATTGATTATGTATGGATAGATGGAGCATTTCTCTCTCTTATTCTCATCGTCTCCCAATAATGACTTTGTGATGTTGTGTTATGTACTCTGTCTCTGCAACTCCTTAATGATATCTGGAGAGATTTGTCATAAATCGTTGGTATAATGATGCAATAAAATGGCTTTTTCAAAACACTTTTAGCAAGTGTATGATTTTTTTTCTTTCTTTCCTGTTTTCTAACATTAGTTACAGTTAAAAACAAAAGGGGCCAAAATGACCCCACTGCTTTCAACTATTTACCAAAGATTTTAGTCCTATAAAATAATTTGTTTTTAACATCAAATAAGTAAAAGCCATCACCCAATGTTCGATTATAAGAGGAAACTAACTTTAATAACCGTGGTTCCCTAGCATCTCCTTCACCGAACGTCTTTCCCAAATATTTATTGATAATCTTCTGAAAATCCAAATTTTCTCTTTCATTATTTAGTCAGTCAGAAGAAATCCCGCGTGTCACTGTGTTATAGGCAGATTAAAACATTTGTCAAAATATGTGAATAATTTTTAATGCGGAACATAATGTTAAAAAGTAGGCTGTTTAATTTATTTATATTCACCGTCATTTGTTGAGCGATTTTAATAATCACTGATGAAAATGGTGTCTTTTTTGAGTTGTGTGAAAAATTAGGAGACGCGCTCTACATGTAGAGTAGATAGGTTCTACTATGAATATTAATGAATCTGTTTGGGCAGTTACTGAGCTCTACCAGGAGAGTGTGCACACTGACCGCCTCAGTGCAGAGCAGAAGGAGCCCAAACTGGTTCTGAGCGGATTTATCTGCTTTACACTGGAGCTAATCTATACCCTTTCAATCTGTAAAGAGATTCGTTTTTACTAGTTTATTATTTTATTAAGTGACATAAGTTTTGTTGTATGTCATCGTTCTCCATTCTTATTCTCAGAAAATACTTTATACATTCTAAATAATCTGTCTGACATAACTTCGGTTAGTTAGGACTATTCTGCTTTAAATAGATCGAATCAATTGTTATTAGTATTATTATATTAAAAAATATATATATATATTCTGCTTTAAATAGATTGAATAAATTGTCATTAGTTATATAATAGTCAACATTTGAAGTGAATCAAAGTTGTCCTAAGACAAGAATGCATTTTAGTTTTAGCTTTTAGGACAACTTTGATGAAAGGTTTTGATCCACTTCAAATGCTGACTACTGTATATAATATATATTAGTGTTATTTCTCAACCTTTACATTTGGTCACTGGTCTTGCAAGCGCTAGCTGGTTATTAGCCAATCAAATTCAGTTTACTACGCACCTTGCATCAGGCCCCACCCCTTTCTTTTATACCTGTGGAGCGCGTAAACAGCAAGACACAGCTAGCAGCGCTTTACACAGTGTTGATCATCAATTTGACTTCTAGTTCTCGTCGTTATTCTTCTTCTCTTATTATTCTTATTTCTAAGATTCCCAGTCACGTGAATATTTTTACCTTTTGGAGTAACGTTTACCAAAACCCCATTTTGTAGCTAGGAATGATGCTCATGAACACCCGCCGCGGGTCATAGAGGAAGAAGAGGTGAGCTTATCTTTTACTTAGGAACAGTTTATTTACGACTGTAGTTTATAGGCCTACTTTAGTTACTTTTTCTGATTTTTACTTAAAAACTCCAAAGCCCACGAACGTGCTCCTCACGTGAGAAGCTCGCGCATGATGAGACTGAGGCACTGCGCACAGAATAATAAACATTGTGTGATTGTGTTTGTTTGGGGAGAGAAACACGGTCAGGTCAGGTGACTTGATTAAGTTTGTGCGAAATTAAAGAGATGCTGTCAGTTATTCATTCTCAGATCGCTGGTGTTTTCAGAAACTGAGCTGCTCTGAAGAACAAAACTGACTGAACATCTCAAACATGGAGTTCTCACTGGTAAGAGTCTGCGTGTGTTTGAATGCTTTTTCAAACCTGTCAAACGTTTTTACACAACTTCTTTCTTTCTCTCTCTCTCTCTCTCTCTCTCTCTCTCTCTTTCTTTACTTATAAAGCCGTTTCTGTGTTTTCTGGCAGAAGTATTCCGTTTACCTGAGAAACAAAATGTTTGAAATATAGTTTTTCTTTCTCCTTTTACATTATACCAAAATTTTGCGAACTCTTTGGGAATTTGAGTTTTGCGAGTGAAGTGGAACACAAACATTTTTTTCTTTCCTTTCCATCTTATGTTTTTCCATCACCATGTCCAGTTAGGGGTCCCGTAGACGTTTAACCCATTGTGCTCTTATGTGCACTAGTATATACACTAAATAATCCAATATAATGGTGATTGTTTGACTGATGTAGATATTGAGCTGAAACGTATAATTGTGTCTGTTCTGCAATCTCCTTCTGACCTCTTGACTTGATCAGGTGTTCTGACAAATAATGCTAACTATCAGATTATGCTACCAACACTGTATCCTACTGTAAGGGTAGGTTTAGGGTTGGGGGTGTACATGTTAATAAAGCCTCACAACTAATTAATATAATGCTGGCCTGGAAGCAAAATCTGAAGGGTAGCACTTTTCGTTATCGAATTATGCTACCATCTGTTTTACACCGGTCACCTCAACTTGCTCCATTTCTCGTATCGTATCAGTCGTGTTATCAGGTTAGTGATAGCGCAGCTCTGACTGTGCAACATTGTCTCTACTCACGCGGTTTAACATGTTCATTGCGTATAATCATAGTTATGGTAATATGCGGTTGAAGACCTAAGCGGGGTGCTTTCAGAGAGTTTGTTGTTGTTTACCTAAAGCGTTTGCAGAAGTGAAGTAGCCAATTATTTTTGTAACTGAAGGGGGCGGGCTTTAGCCGAGCCTCTTGTTTTCTTGCGTTCTGATTGGTCCGTGTGAAGCGGGGCTCGTTTAACGTTAAACACTCGGTTGCCATGGCTCTGGTCTAAAGAGGCGGGGCTGAGAAGGAGGAGATAAACTGAAACTGCTGAGTCATGCTTTACATTACATTCATATAATTAACTTGTGAAATAATTTCCCTTATCAGTGTTTATTTGATGGCCAAAATACACCCCAAATAAAACTAATTTTGTAACAGAGTTATTAGTATCATACTGCTATAGTTTTTTTTTATATTTCCTATTTTCATTTTAGTTTTAGCAAATGTTTTGTTTTGTCACTTGTATTTTATTTTCTTAAAAATGTTTTATTTTAGCTTCAGTTTTAATTTTAGTAAACTTTAGTACTTAAGTACTTCAAAGTAAATGCAAAATGTAGTACTTCAGAAATGATAAATGTTGCCTTGGCAAGTAGATTAAATAAAATAAGTTATTATTTTTATTTTATTTATTATTACTTTATTTATTGCATTGTTTATTTCAGTTAATTGTAATTAAAACATTTTTTTATTTTTTTTTACAGATTAAGTGTATGCTTTTAATTAACAATAGCCCTGTTTGGTAAACAAATATAAAAAAAAAGATTTAAAGCATTGTGATATGCTGAAATCCATCTAAAATCAAAATAAACAACCATTTCTTTATAAGTCTTGTGTAAACAGATGTGATTAAAGCAGCTTTTAACTGGCTGCAGGGTTAAATATATTGTATTTTAAATATGTTGTTCCCACTCAACAGGTTTCTCACTTTCTCTCTGTGTGATTTAGGCTCATCCGGCTGTGAAAGCATTCATGTGTGGCTCTCTGAGCGGGACGTGCTCCACGCTGCTCTTCCAGCCTCTGGACCTGGTGAAGACGCGTCTGCAGACCCTACAGAACGGCGTCCAGCCCGGGTCAGTCCACATACAGGACGAGGTTCATTCTGGCTGAATGAGTATTAAATTAACTGTCTTCTGTGCCTCAGGTCGGGTCGGGTTGGCATGGTCACGGTCTTTGTAAGTGTCCTGCGGACGGAGAAGCTCCTCGGATTATGGAGAGGCGCTTCGCCTGTGAGTATCACACCTGATTTGGTACGAAACCTCTATTATGTTTCTGTTTGTATGGTTATATTCTGTATTTCTGTCTCCGCAGTCATTTGTGCGCTGTATTCCAGGAGTCGGCATCTACTTCAGCACATATTTCACTCTAAAGCAGCACTTTTTCGCAAATGGGGCCCCGGGGCCCTTACAGGCCATACTGCTGGGAGCCGGAGCCAGATGTGTCGCAGGAGTCTGCATGCTGCCCGTCACCGTCATCAAAACACGCTTTGAGGTGTGTGTGTGTGTGTAAATACTTAATTATTTTATTGATCGAGGATTCATTAAGTTGATCAAAAGTGACAGTAAAGACATTTATAATGTTACAAAAGATTTATATTCCAAATAAATGCTGTTCTTTTGAACTTCCTATTCATCAAAGCATCTTGAAAAATAAAATGTATCACAGTTTCCAACAAAATAGGAAGCAGCACAACTCTTTTAAACATTGATAATAATCAGAAATGTTTCTTGAGCAGCAAATCAGCATATTAGAATGATTTCTGAAGGATCATGTAACACTGAAGACTGGAGTAATAATGCTGAAAATATACAGCATTAAATTGTAATAATATTCCACAATTTTTACTGTATTCTTGACCAAATAAATGCTGCCTTGGTGAGCATAGGGGACTAAAGCATTTTAAAAGCATCAAAAGCATTTTACCAACCCTAAACTTTTGAATGGTAGTGTATATCTGTACACATTGTATGATGTATAACGTAGTGCATGTGTGTGTTTCAGAGCGGCCGCTATAAGTACAGCAGTGTGTTAGGAGCGCTGCGGTGTGTGTGTCGGACGGAGGGACCGAAGGCTCTGTTCTCAGGTCTGACGGCCACGCTGCTCAGAGATGCACCGTTTTCTGGGATTTACGTCATGATCTACAGCCAGGCCAAATACACGCTGCCACGAGGTCTGTACACATGCTTCAGTTTTAAATATGTGTGTGTGATTAAATAGGATTTTAGCGGCTTAAATGGTTAACATATCTCAGAGGAACAGATTTTGTAAGCAAACACAACATTTCATGGGAGAACTTAAAAATCTTGTGTGAATGCACAGTTTCTCTTTGGAATGCAAAGGTTTTGCAAGCAAACTAAAGGTTTGTAGTTTAAAAAATTGTTTTTCCTTCAAATCTTATTTTTTTTCCATCATCATATTTAGTGAGGTAACAGGCAGCAGGAATATTGCTCCTGATCTACAGATGTTTCTTCATAAGAGATAAGGAGAAAGAGTGACGTTGGATTGTGTAACAGCCGTGTGGAACATTTCCACAGACTGTACTGATAAGCTCTCTCTCTTTCTCCCTCTTTCAGAGATCAGTCAGTCGTCTTACGCTCCGCTAGCAAACTTCAGCTGTGGTGTTCTGGCCGGTGTTCTGGCCTCTATTGTAACCCAGCCGGCAGATGTAGTGAAAACTCATGTTCAAGTGAGTCCAGACATCTTCAGCAGGACATCAGATGTGATTCGATACATTTACAAGGTAACGGATGCCCTGATTCTCCCGACATGCACCTCTCTCTGCCACTTAAGACTGGCACTCAAATAAAGCAAGAAGCAACACAGCTCATCTAATCAGATCAGACCCAGAACTATTTGTTTTATAATGGTGCTATATTAAGTGTAAAGAGTGAATGCTGCCTGTATAAAAGTGAAGTATGTAATTTCTGCAACAGCAGCGTCACCAAACAGAAGGACAAAACTAATGTCTGTTTTCAGACAGGTTTCCACAAACACTTTCACCATCTGCTATCGTAGCTATATTAGAAGCCCTGTTAGAACACTCAAAAATCAGTTGGCAGTTCCTTTTGAATTTTGGGGAAAAAATGACACACCTCATGTTTAAATCTGCAAAATTCTTCAGATTCCAAAAAGTCTGGAGATTCCATTGGGCCTCTTCAGTATGAGTCTTATGAAATAAATAGAAAGGTTTGTCATTCACATTTTAGATCTGATTAGACTGACCTGCAGTGCTATTACAACTAAAACTATTACGAAACATTTTAATTAATTGAAAGAAAATATAAACATTAGATGAAACATTAGACTAAAAACTAAATGGAAACTAGAAATGTTGCCTTGACAACTAACTGAAATAAAATAAAAACCATGACTTTATTATTTTTTTTTTTTAATTCATTTTCATTTTCATCAAATTTTTCATGAAAATGTGAATTCAAACTCTTTCGGATCTTCCAGAAACTTGGTCAAGGAACAAAATTACGAACTAACTAAATGAATAAATAAATAACTGAAAATAATATATATAATAATATAAATAATTAAAAGCTAATTACAACTCAAAAATGAAACCTAAAAAATGAACCTTATTTAAATATATGACAATTTGTCTGTCAGGAGCACGGTTTGGTGGGGTTTTTCCGTGGCGCGGTTCCTCGCTCTCTCAGGAGAACCATGATGGCGGCGATGGCGTGGACGGTGTACGAGCAGCTGATGGCTCAGATGGGCCTCAAATCCTGAGACTGATCAAAACTACATCACACACTGAACGAGATCTTCACACGGGACGTTTCTTTAACTGACTGTGATCCACACAGTTCCCAGAACTTTTTATTCTCAATTAACTGAAGTGAGAATCATGCTGTAAACCAGTGGTCTCAAACTCAATTCCTGGAGGGCCGCAGCTCTGCAGAGTTTAGCTCCAACCAGCTCCAACTCACACCTGCTTGTAATCCTGAAGACCTTGATTAGCTGGATCAGGTGTGCTTGATTAGGGTTGGAGCTAAACTGTGCAGAGCTGTGGCCCTCCAGGAATTGAGTTTGAGACCAGTGCTGTAAACACAGATGTGAACTTTAAAATGCACTTTATGTCCACTTTGCTTCTCTTGTCTGTTTGTGAGTAAATAATGCTGCATATGTTATAATAAAGTTTTTATACGATGTACAATCTTTATGAGATGCTGTATGTTCGATTTTTGGTATTTTCATTTACATATATCATTTAGCAAACACAAAGTGGTTACATTAGCGGACTTTCGTGAGCAAAATGTTGTAGCGATATAGGCCTACAGTATGAGGAAGAACTCACAGAGAAGTCCATTTCAAACCCAGCAGCTTTGTGTTGGGCAACACAGCGTATATGCTAGAAAACGCGAAATCTGCTTTGAGATATTTTTTTTTTCTTAAAGGAGACATATTATGCCCCTTTTTACAATATGAATGTGTCTGTGAAGTTTCAGCTCAAAATACCCCACAGATCATTTATTATATCATTTTTGAAAATGCCTATTTTAAGTGGAAGCAGAAACACGCTGTTTTTCGGGCCTGTGTCTTTAAATGCAAATGAGCTGCTGCTCCCGCCCCAGACAAAGGCAGAACAGTTAACGTGTTCTGCTCAAACTTTCGCCGTGGCATTAGAACTAGTACACCGTTGTCCCTTGCGAAAACACAATGACGGCGCCGTGGGTGTAAACTTGCAGATTAAGGGGCGGTAAAATTATAATGAAATCCCTTTGCCACGTTACCAAGGGAGCGAAATCAGACGCGCTCATTTTTTCAAATGCTTGCAGTAAAAGGCTTCCCAAAACAAAGTTACTGGGTTAATCTTTTTCATGTTTCATTGGTTGCAGAGCCGATCCTCCCTATACGTAAAGTAAGCAAGCTGCGTAAGGCCCCCGAAACACCAGGGGGCCCCCTTGCTCTCAAAGATGATTTAATTTTAGTTTTGTTTTTTAATTTGGCCAGCGGTTATGAAAACATGAATGTTCATTTCTTTTAATGCGGTGTGCTGTCGCCCTTTCTACGTAAAAATCAGTCAAATCATGTAACGTGAATGTCATACAGTCTCTTGCTCGAGACAAAAAAAAAAAACAGTTGAAAGCGTACCGAGCCGCGGAAGAGACACTCCCCCCGGTTTTGCTTAGGGCCACCAGAAGTCTAGGATCGGCACCTTTAACACGATATTCGATTAGCCAATGGGGATTCATGAAATGAAAACTTGCATGGGTAAACGTGACAGCACCTTTACAACGAGGAAGAGTAAAACAAGTGATTCATCATGAGGAGGCAATAACATGAGTGCTAACAATATAACATCACAGAAATTCTAATGGTTTCATTGTGTGCATTTTTGTAAGACTGTTTTCTGCTACCACTGAATTTCTGACCATTACCGCCCACTCTGCAGCGTCTCTGTTCCGCACCCATGATTTTTTTTTGTTCACTCCTGCCTGCTCCCACAAACATGTATATGATTTTCGCGCATCAGGGGGCCGCTATCAATATGCAGAGTATTAAAATCGCTTTTGCATGAGCGCTCGCGGTTCACTTTCACTTTTGATTTCGCGATCATGCGTGCTCTGTGTAAAGGAAGCACATCTTTCAAGAACAGATATTTGTCAATGAGCTCAGGATCTGTCGAGCAGCAAATCCTCCAGCATGGTCTGTCAGTCATCTCTTACTAATCTTGACCCCTGATCAGTCAAATCTGCCACCTGCAGCTCCTGTTGGATGCAGGGTTGTCAAATCCGCATTCTTTCCATGGAATTAGGCTACATTTAAAATGTTGCCATGGGTTGATTTTCCCCTGGTTTGAAATATTGCATAAATTACATTTGACTGAAATGCTTGTATTGAAACATTTTGCGGCTACCTATGATAAAACCGTTTTGTGAAGGAGGGTCACTAGAAGCCTTTCAGCTGTGTTTATGATCAATCTGACAGTGACTGTATACTTTGAGTTTTGATGTTTGGGATATGGTCATTGCACTACTTTGGGGGCTACTTTAACCCCCTTTTTTCAACAGGGATAGTAGTTGTGTTGCAGGCTTAAATTTGGCTATGATTGACAGGTTAATTTTATGTGTTGTTTATTCAGAAAAATAAAATTATTAAACAAACAAGACTCAGAGTCTCATTGCACAGTCACAATATCTTTTTTTTTACAGACATTTAAGAAAGAAACATTTTTTTTTACTGTCTGTCAGTATTTTCTGATCTGACTGAGGGTCATCAGCAGAAGTGAAGACTTTCTGAATGAAGGGAGCAGATAAGAGTGATGACCTCCAGCCTCTTACGCAAAACCCTTCAAATGATTCAAAGGAAAGTACACAAACCATTACAAGACAACAGCGATTACATGTGACATGCTGAACGAGTAATGCTTTACATTAGCTTCTGTGTTTGACATGTTCAATATTGCAACATTGAGAGACACTTTAATAAAGCATCAGTATATTGTCGTTTCCTAATCATTCACATTCTTGAATGTTTTATATTTCTGATATAGCTAATTGAACATTTTTTAAAACCTTTTTTCCAAGAAATTTTCATTTGTAAGTTTCAAAGAGCTTTACCTACATAACTGTACCACAGAGCGTCCCCCAAATAACATTCACTGTGCAGTTATCGCAAAGAAGAAAAAGAAAAAAAAAGAAAATACATACATATCTGTTATTTCTTTGTTATTGGAATTATATTTTATTTTTAAATTATTATTTTTTTACCACAGTTTTACTGCAGTAACAATAAAAACGGCATTGTGGAGGAACCTATGAATAGCCACAGTTTTGTAAGTGAACATCCCGTTGTCTATGTAAGGTTCTTTACCAGCTAATTATTTTTAGTTGTTTTGGTTTTCTGGAGATTTTCAGAGAGAACACAATGACATTTTAACCTAGTAAACGAGGGACGTGATGATCGTGCTCTAGTTTCATCCTTATTTACCAGCGAGGATTTATACTTTAACCTGTACAAGAAGAACCTCATTGATAACACAAACACACACACACACACACACACACACACACACACACACACACACACACACCACACATATCACTGTAGAGAACACAATGACATTTTAACCTAGTAAACGAGGGACGTGATGATCGTGCTCTAGTTTCATCCTTATTTACCAGCGAGGATTTATACTTTAACCTGTACAAGAAGAACCTCATTGATAACACAAACACACACACACACACACACACACACACACACACACACACACGACACATTACTGTCCTAATTTTTGCAGCTCATTTTCACTTTCACTTCTTAGGTTTTGGGGATTTATGCATATATTCATATAAAATAAATGTTTCCTAAATTGTTAATTAAAAACATGGAAACATGTTTGTGCACTGTGTAAACATTTGTGACACCGTCATTTAGGACATTGTCTCTCAGCAAACAAGTTGCGACAGAATGTACACAGTGTTTAACCGAGGAGTCACTCCGCGTCTCGCCATTGTCTTAATATGGTCTTTGTCTTAATATGGACAATCCATCCCGTCTGTCTTAATATGGTCCCCCGTCCGTCACAGCAGCGGCTTCTAGCGTAGAGGACAGAAAACACAGTACAGCGACTCATAGGGAAAAAAACTGAACACAGTCGCCATCCAGCGGCGAGGAAACACAGTACAGCAGAAAACAAGCGCCTCCTGCATAGGCCTACAGTCAAGGAATAATTTCATGTATTTACTTACATATGCACAATGTATCCAAAACTCAGTCTTCACCAATTCTCCAATAAAGTGAGAGGCTAAATGAGCATTCATTGTTCACATATTTTGCTGCATGTGATGATTATTATACACACAATTATACTTCACGTCTGTGGTAATTTTGTTCATAGTTTTCTCTGACCTCTTGAAGACATTTCTAACATTTCAACCATCAGGATTTTCCTGTTTTGCTTCTCTTCCTTCCAGATTATCATTATGAATATATTTAGGATTTTTCAGATTTTATTTTATTTCCTCTGCGCTCATCTAGTAAACATTTGCATTTAATAGATTCTTCTTCTTCTTCTGAGAGAAGTTTTAATTTTTGTCGAAAAAGATTAGGGAAATGCATTAATAATAGCATAATAAAATAAATGTTGGATTTGTTACTCAACTTTCAGTATGAGATTTCATATATTGATATAGTCAATATCCTATGTATATGATGAGACAGCTCTCACATGACCTAGTTATCTTATTCATCTGAGTTATTATTGCTGTGTAGTTCAGGGTTGTCAAACTCTGTTCCAGAACGTCCTCACCCTGAAGAGTTTAGCTTCAACCCTAATTAAAAGCACCTGATCCAGCTAATCAAGGCCTTCAGGCTTATTTGAAAACTACATGATATGTGTGTTGGAGCAGGGCTTTGAACAATGCAAAACATTGAAATGAACAAGTCATTAATAGAAAAACCTGGTTCTTAAGTATGTCATCAGGAGGATATATAAACCCTCCTAATCAAGTAGGAACTTGACTGTCGAGCTTCAGTGTGCATCATCTCTCTGTCTGTGTTCATATACAGTGAAATGGTAGAAGCTCATGGGCTGAGGATCAGTTCAGCTGTACAGCATGTCTGGATCTCCTGAATGAGCCACCTAAAAATGGCCTTGAGACGCCCATGGCTACATCGCATAGAAAATAGCCCACGAAATAGCAGGAAAAAACACCTTGAAATTGGCTAGAAAATAGAATTCAAAAGGAGAGAGGGGGACAAAAAGGTTTTAGGAATTCACGTTTATCATTTACGAATTTTCAGCTTCAGAAAATACCGGACAATTTCACTGCGGGAACCGCTTCAGATAATTCTGTGAGAGACCGGTCTGAATGCAAACTTTCAAACCTGCTTTTTAAACTTACAAACACCACAATCCCTTTCATACTATTATCCATTATAATGTAACTTAGCCTATAGCCTATATTTTGACTCTAAAATCCTGGATTGGAATCTGAGTCAGAATCTGGGCCAGATAGGAAAAATTAGCTCATCTGAGCTCACTTTTTACCAGTTAGAAAAATATATTTACATGAAATGAGAGAGTGACGAAGAACCCGTGACCATGTATGAACTATGGGCACGTACCCTCATAACACGCGCACACACACAGACACAGCATGTAGCATTACACGTAGGGTTGCCACCTTCAGCAAGCCAAAATAAAGGACCCCCCCCCCCCCCCGAAAAAAAAAAAAAAAAGGACACAAATAATCAGTGAGGAACTCATAGCTCAACAATACAACACTATGAGAAAACATGCTCATGTATGTAAATTATTAATTGTTATGTCTTTTTTTGACAGTTCTGCAGCTGTTACCTGGATGAGATTAATTTTAATTTTAATTTTATTTTTTTATTAATTTGCTTAAATTAGGACTACATTAAATCTAAATAATTTAGCATTTTTTAAAAAACTTTTTAAAATGTCAAATTGTATATGACATATATTTATTTATTTAGTCATTTAGCAGACTAAATGACTAAATGACTTTAATGACTTCATCATATAAATAAATATATGATTATTTATTATGTATATATTTATGATTAATATAAATGATAAATTAATATATAGGGTCTAACATTAATTATAATCTATTAATTAATCTGTCTAATAATGTCTAAAAATATAATAATTATGTCTATCAAGCTCTAACAGACTATCCAAATTTTAATAAAATAGGGTTATGCCTTTAGAAGCACAGATGTGTCTGTCACTTTAAAGGTATGGTTCACCCAAAAATGAAAATTCTGTCATAATTTACCCAGGTTGTTCTAAACCTGCAAGTTCTTTCTTCTGTTGAACACAAAAGAAGATACTTTGAAGAATGTGGGTAACTAAACAGCTGCTGGTCCTCAGTAACTTCCATAGCAGAGAAAAAATACTATCAGAGTCATTGGGGACCAGAAACTGTTTGGTTACCCACATTCTTCAAAGTATTTTCTATTATGTTCAACAGAAGAAATAAATTATTACAGGTTTGGAACAACTTGTGGGTGTGTAAAAACTATCCCTTTAAGTCAGACAGTCCACCGTGAGCAACTGAATGATTCTCTGCAAACTGCGCGTTCATCATTAGTTACTGGACAGACCCATTGATAACTTTCCCGTTCAGCTCTACATCTGGAGAGTCTTGTGTTCAAAGGGCGGATGTGAGCTCTAGATGTTTTAAACCGCGCAGGTTTAGCGCATGCTGCGCTCGCGTGAAAGGGCTTAACGGCGCGCGTTCTGGAGACTCCATCATCGCCATGGAAACAAAGACGCCAAGATGAGCTTGTCTAACTTCTTATGAAATTAATTTGATTATAATCGCTATTAGCATTATAAACGATGCAAAATACTTGTTAGTTGATTCAGCTTGTTGGTCTTTGTCAAATACGGGACAAATCGCGTCCCGTATTGATTTGATACGGGACTCATCATTTTACCTTTAAATACGGGACGAACCGTATTTTAAGGGACGGGTGGCAACCCTAATTACACGGTCTGTTTTCATCACTGACATCTGTACACAGACTTATGTAATGCTTGAACCGTAGGAAGCTTGTGTAGGATGTGTTGGGTTAACGTGTATTATGCTCACGGGGGAGTCTGTACATGTTCAATGTGTTGTGTGATTTAGCCATTTAACATAGCGTGACAGCATGTATAAGTTCTGTTTATACCAATACTCATTGTACAAATAACCACAAGACTTATTCATGGTGTTAAAACATTTATTTGATAGAAGTTCATACAGATTAACTTACTAGCAGTGAAACATCAGTTGCCAAACCTGTGCTGTACAAACATTGAGTTATTTCAACTTGGCATTCGTGTCACCTGAACAGACCGGTCCATGTTTCCTTGATGCCAGTAGAAGGGTCCATAGAGTCGCAGTGAAACCAATGTATATCTGGTTGGTCTTTCATGCTTATGTCTTGTGTGTTTAAAATTTTATTGGCATTTGGGTTATGTATGTACTATGTGTTTGTATGGCTAAAGGTTGTATATGGTAATTGTGCCTGGTCTTACCCATAGAGTGGTACGTTCCCGAAGGCGGGGTTTAAAGTGTAAAATGCCGCGAGAGATGTGCTCTGGTCTCAAGTGTGGCGTGCTCGTGCTCATGTTTGGTTCACAATGGCAGTGAACGGACTTTTTAAGATTGTATAGTTTTTTATTTGTTTTTGTAATATGTCTTCCTTTATTCTGGGGACCTTTGTCACCGACTGCGCAATAAATGCACCTGCAATGGGACTTTAGTGGACTGGTTACTTTTTACCCCGGCCGCAAAGGCTATTCCGGACAATATCCAACTTTTAAAATGACTAAATTTATATGTTTTCCATTTGAGCTCTGTGTGAAACTATATATAAATAATCAAATTCAGTTGATTCCTTTGCATAGTCATATATTTTCTTTCTGCTGCCAAACTTTTGAAGAAGCGTTTATTCCTGGTTTGTAAATGCATTTAAATTTATTACATTTTTAATAATGACATCTCTTAATCCTCAGCAGAAAAGTGAATTGCGCTGACTCTCACGAGAAGTGAAATGATGCTTTGCTGATGCTCTCCATGTTCCCTGTGATTGGCTGTTTGCTGCACGTGTCACACTTTCAGGTTCAGAGTTAATCACATTCATGGTGTTAAAACATTTATTTGATAGAAGTTCATACAGATTAACTTACTAGCAGTGAAACATCAGTTGCCAAACCTGTGCTGTACAAACATTGAGTTATTTCAACTTGGCATTCGTGTCACCTGAACAGACCGGTCCATGTTTCCTTGATGCCAGTAGAAGGGTCCATAGAGTCGCAGTGAAACCAATGTATATCTGGTTGGTCTTTCATGCTTATGTCTTGTGTGTTTAAAATTTTATTGGCATCTGGGTTATGTATGTACTATGTGTTTGTATGGCTAAAGGTTGTATATGGTAATTGTGCCTGGGCTTACCCATAGAGTGGTACGTTCCTGAAGGCGGGGTTTAAAGTGTAAAATGCCGCGAGAGATGTGCTCTGGTCTCAAGTGTGGCGTGCTCGTGCTCATGTTTGGTTCACAATGGCAGTGAACGGACTTTTTAAGATTGTATAGTTTTTTATTTGTTTTTGTAATATGTCTTCCTTTATTCTGGGGACCTTTGTCACCGACTGCGCAATAAATGCACCTGCAATGGGACTTTAGTTGACTGGTTACTTTTTACCCCGGCCGCAAAGGCTATTCCGGACATATGGTGTCGGCATGAAATGCCACCAAAGACAAGATCGCAGCAGTCGTCAACCATGGAAACTGACGAGGGGCAGAAAGCAGCGGATGATTCCACAAAGGCAAATGTGCTACAGCCGGTCGAAGGTTCTGCATCTGGGGGAGAGGCAGCCTTTACAGCGTTGGCAGATATGTTTCATACGTTCCTTTAGTACCAAAAGCAAAGAGATGAAAGACAGGAAAAAGATATGGCGTGATGAGAGCAACAGTTTAAAGTTCTCACACATCAAGTCACACAATTGCAAATGGCTGGGTTATGTATGTACTATGTGTTTGTATGGCTAAAGGTTGTATATGGTAATTGTGCCTGGGCTTACCCATAGAGTGGTACGTTCCTGAAGGCGGGGTTTAAAGTGTAAAATGCCGCGAGAGATGTGCTCTGGTCTCAAGTGTGGCGTGCTCGTGCTCATGTTTGGTTCACAATGGCAGTGAACAAATGGACGTTGAACACGCCAGACACGAGTCAGCACCACCTGCTGACCGATCAGTGACGGGGGGCCTAGCTCTGGGCTTTCAACTGCCCAAATTACAGGAGGATGACGACATTGAGAACTATCTGACCACTTTTGAAAGACTGGCGCAAGTTTACAGGTGGCCAAAATGCGATTGGGCTGTTCATCTCATTCCGCTGCTCACGGGGAAAGCGAGGACTGTGTTCGTCGCTATGTCGCCCGCATTGATGAAGGATTATGATCGTCTGAAAGAGGTGATTATTAAAAAATATGAGATTAGCACTGAAACGTATAGACTGAGATTTCGGGCTTTGGATACACCAGCTGACGAATCACCTATGGAGTTATATGTGCGTCTGAAAGACTTGTATTCCAAGTGGGTGCGATTTGATTCCACCACTAAAACGGACATGATGGAAACTGTGGTTCTGGAACAGTATATGCGAGTGTTGTATCCTGAAATTTGAACGTGGGTGAAAGAGAGGAGCCCTGTGACTGCAGCAGAAGCAGCGAACTTGGTCGATGATTATATCGCGGCAAGAAAAGGGTCCTCGGGAGTGTTCTAGTATGCCGGCAGCCTACAAGGCAGCAGAGGTAAGTCTGGGGGGTTGGGAGGTAGTGCGTACTCTAGGTCTCAAACCCAGGTGTTAAAACCCAGCTACCCTAAGCCCATACCCCCTGTACTAGTACGTCAGCCAGCAGCTAAGGGTGAGGTTGTATGTTACAACTGTGCAGAATCAGGCCATATAAGCTCTCATTGACCGATTTTAAAACCTAAATCAGCGAGTTTGTGTTATTTACCAAGCCCTTTGATGACATCAATGGCGAGCAAAGAGCCGACTGTTTCGGTTTTGTTGAATGGCAAGCCAGTAACAGCTTTATTAGATACAGGTTGTGCACAGACACTGGTAAAAGAGCAGTATGTGCCAAGGGAGACATGGACTGAAAGTACAGTTCCTGTATGTTGTGTACACGGGATAGATCAGATTTACCAACTGCTGAAGTGTACATTGAGATTAACAAACAGCCATACCTGATGAAAGTAGGAATTGCTGCGACATTACCGTATCCGATTGTGTTAGGTACGGATATGCAGATTTGGTGCAGGAAACCGCTTGGTGTGGGGTTGTAACGAGAGCACAAGCGCAAAAGTTAACTGATTGTTCACAGCCACAAAATTTTGCACAACAGACCCTTCATGAAATGCCATTTTTTCAATGATGAGATATTAGCTGACACAAAGCTAAGTGTTGATGAGAGGTTGCAAAACCACAGGCATGGTATAGCTGACTAATTTTGATACGCCAGGGCAGTTTGAACTGGAACTGGAAGAGCCAGATGGGCTTGATTCAGATTTTTTCATACCCAATGAGCTAGCAGAATTGCAGAAGGAAGATGCTACTTTGGCAGACTGTTTTAGTAGAGTTGGCAAAGGAACCGATGTGGATATGTTGAAGGGTGACCGGTTTCTGGTGAAACAAAACCGTTTGTATAGACAATCTAAGGAAGATGGTATGCAGCTGGTGTTACCGGAAAAGTTTCGTAAACAGGTGGTAGAACTTGGTCATTCAGTGCCATGATCAGGACACTTGGGATTCATGAAAACGTTAATGAGGATTGCAAAGAGATTTTATTGGCCAGGTATGTATTGTGAGGTGAAGGATTACTGTAGGACCTGTCCGGAATGTCAGTTAGCAGCGGGCAAAGCACCTACTAGAGCACCTCTAGTATCAATTCCTGCAGTTGACACTCCTTTTGAGAAAATAGCAGTAGATGTTGTTGGCCCTCTGCAAAAGACCCAGCAAGGCAATAGGTTTATCCTTGTAATTTGCGATTATGCTACCAGATACCCGGAAGCTTACCCATTAAGGTAGGTTACTGCAAAACAGGTGTCAAACGCACTGCTCCATTTTTTCTCACATGTACGCATTCCGAAGGAAGTGTTAACTGATCAGGGCACGAATTTCATGAGCCATACACTGAATCAAGTCTATCAGCTGCTGGGTATTAAAAGAGTGCGCACTAGTCCCTACCACCCCCAGACTGATGGGCTGGTGGAACGTTTTAATCAGACCATTAAAAACATGCTAAATAAATTTGTGTCTGAAAGTGGCAAGGACTGGGACAGATGGTTGCCTTATCTTCTTTTTGCTTATCGTGAGGTGCCCCAAGCATCCACTGGATTTTCGTCTGTTGAGCTGCTTTTTGCTCATCATGTCAGGGGACCTCTGGACGTGCTGAAGGATAGCTGGGAGGACAATGATAAGCCACGTAAGCGAAACTTACTTTCGTATGTGCTGAAAATGAGAGAAAAGTTACAACAAGCACCCACCACAGCCAGAGAAAACTTGCAACAGGCTCAGGTGAAACAGAAAGCCTGGTATGACAGAAAAGCCAAGGCGAGAGTGTTCCTGCCTGGAGATCAAGTCCTACTATTGCTGCCGACATCCGAAAATAGACTGGTGGCGAAATGGCAAGGTCCGTTTAAGGTGAGAAAGAAACTGGGTCCAGTTGATTATGAAATTGAAATGCCTTTCAGACAGCAGCCATTACAGGTGTTTCATGTCAGTCAGCAGTAGTTTCTAAACAGCAGCTGCTGGTGAGAGCTGTTTGCATGGAGGAGGAATCAGAAGAGCAGTATTTACCTGTTCAACAAGATGAGAGCTGTCTGGACCTTCAACATTTGAGTGTAGAGCAGAGGGTACAACTGCTGGAGAGCATCCCTCAGCGACTCTTTCTCAACTCACCTGGTAAAACAGACCTTGTTGAACATCGCATCTACTTGAAAGACAACAAACCTATTCATCAACACCCTTACAGAGTTCCACAGAGGCTGTTGCCTATAATGAAACAGGAGATTGAAGCAATTCAAAAGCTTGAAGTTATAGAACCATCAGCCAGTGAATGGAATAATCCCATTGTATTGGTTCCAAAGAAAGATGGAACGGTAAGATTTTGCTTGGACTTTCGAAGATTGAATGCAGTAAGTAAATTTGATCCATATCCCATGCCTAGAGTGTGCATTACTCAGTCTCTCTACTAGCTTGTCCAGTTTCTCACCACTCTGGATTTGTGTAAAGGCTATTGGCAAATTCCCTTAAGTCCAGATAGCAAGGAACTAACTGCTTTTAAAACGCCATTTGGACATTACCATTTCCGGGCCTTACCGTTTGGGCTTCACGGGGCACCTTCAGTGTTCCAAAGGATGATTGATCAGATTCTCAAAGGCACTGAAGACTTTGCAGCAGCTTATCTGGACGATATAATCATCTTCCGTGAGACTTGGGAACATCACTTGCAGCACGTGAAGGAGGTATTGTCCAGGATCAAAGCAGCAGGGCTGAATATACGCCGTGACAAATGTAGTATCGCCAGAGCCGAAACCACTTACCTATAGGACACGTTCTGGGGCATGGGGTTATACGTCCTCAAGTGGGGAAGATCGAAGCCATTAAACATGCTGAGCGACCAGTAACCAAGAAACAGGTACGATCTTTCCTTGGTCTAGTGGGTTGGTATAGACACTTCATCCCTCAGTTTGCTACAAGAGCCGTAGCTCTTACTGACCTTACTAAGAAAGATAAATCTAACAAGGTTGAGTGGACTATGGACTGTGACAATGCTTTTAATGATTTGAAAAATGCTTTGTATAGTGAACCGGTGTTGCAGAGCCCAAAATTTGATCAGCCATTCACCGTGTAGACGGATGCTTCAGAATTCGGTCTGGGGGCTGTACTTCTGCAAGGGGGCCAGGATAAGTTGCGCCCCGTTGCTTATATCAGCAGGAAACTTCTCCCAAGGGAGACAAGGTACTCTGTTGTTGAGAAGGAATGTTTAGCTGTGAAGTGGGCACTGGACTCTTTTAAATACTACCTTTTAGGTAGAAGGTTCACTCTGGAAACTGATCATCGGGCCTTAACTTGGTTTTTTTAGAAAACAAAATGGTTCTATCTACAAAGTCGAACTCTAACTTGGTTCTATAAGGTTCTATCTGCGTGAGCCAATCAGCACTTCGAATGCACACACGAGGCCCAATCAGGATCAGCTTTCTTTGTCATGTCGCCGGACTGCGCCGAGATAGCGGAAGAGAGCGCAGAAAAATGCTAAATCAGTGAAGGGAAGACTAAATAATTTCACACAACGCGATGTTTATTAGAAACCTCATGATCGACTATTTTAATATGGCACACTGGATTAAAGTGTATACTACATTAAGTGAGATGAAATATTACATTTTACATTGTTGGTAAAAACCGAGTTGTTGCATAGTTGAAGTAATTTAAATATTTTAAATGTGAAATATTTTAATTATACATATATAGTCAGTGAAACATGTTTCAGTGTTTATAAAACTTTGTTAAACACCATTGCTGAAGCATTGTCTGTTTTCTTGCAGTTTTTTAGTCTTAAAATGTCTTAAATTTTTATAATATTAAGCCTTAAAAGTAAAAAAGTCAACAATTTAATTGATTGGCTCTTAATTACAACAGTAAACATTAGCATGGTATTGCAGCCATACTGATGGCTAGAGAGAAAGCCATTTTACCTGTCCCACTTTCTGTGGAATAAAGTCCTGGTCAGATGTATTACAGTAGCTGCTTTCTGTCTAAACAAAAGGAAACTTAAACTTAAATGGCTCTTGCAATAATGTGTTAAATTACCCACCATATTCCTGCCTAAATTTAACATCTGCACTGGACAAAATATTGAGCACTGCCTTTTATGCTTAACATGAACAAGAAAAACATATTAATTTAAAATATGAAATAAATATAAAAACCATTAAATGTAACTTTCTCATGCATGTCAATACATTGTTACAACACTAATTTTATGTTTTAAAACAAATTATAAGTAAACTGTTTGTGTTTCTTGAAAATTATTGGTTCAATTAATTTTTTTGCCAGATAGAACCTTATAATTCCAAGCGAAAAGTTTTTTTTTTTTTTTTAGAATTAGAAGGTTCTATCTGCATTTGACCCATTCCAGAAATCCCCATTTACAAATTTGAGAGCATTTTGATATTGTACATTTAGAATACATTTAGGGTCCCTGTCATTTTCATGTTTTAAAGAAACTTGTTCCCCATATAATTTTTGCTATATGGAATGCAAAAACTTTGGAGCTCAATATCTCAAAACTGCTCAGAATGCAGATAGAACCTTATAATTCCAAGGTGACGATTTGTTGTTCCAACTTTTCGGTCAGCAGCAAAATATGTATATGTTCCGTGCGAGCGATAGCACTAGCCCTGCTAGTAAGAAGAAGAAAGAGAGCAGCAAGGAAGAAGAGGCTGTGGGTGCAACTCTCAGGTCGAAGGCCATGAGTACAAATCTTAATATTTAAGCATATAATGATATTCTAGGGAATTGTGTGCTTCTAAATTTATAACAATAGTTTGAACAGGACCATTTTCTATTCTAACATGACAATGCCACTGTGCAAGTGGTAAAAGGGTAAAAAAAAAAAATAAATTGATT
>NW_015634336.1:201837-204314 GCF_001515625.1 Sinocyclocheilus rhinocerous
AGCAAGGTCCTAATCCCAGTTGAACACCTCTGGTGTGACTAAATGCAGACCTTGAGCCAAAAACTCATCACCAAACACCAATGACTTGTACATATGCGTACAATCATTTTAGACACTTCCAAAACTGGAAATACAATTTTTAAATACATGAATTGTTTCCATCTTTGTTGCCAGTTTTGGAGGTGCCTTTTTCTGTTCTAAAGAAGGGGGTGTCCCAATACATTTGTCCATATGTATGTACAAGTCATGTATGCAGACCAGTCAAGTTCTTCCACACTGACTGAATCAATCTTTTCTTTTTGAACCTTGCCTTATACACAGAGGGGGCCCAACCTCATATTCTTTCATAGGGCCCAAAATTGTTAGCGGCGCCCCTGCCTCAGCGTCAGGCGCAGGGACGCGGGAAGTAGGGGTGCTGAGGGGGCTGCAGCACCCCCTGTTTTCACATGGTTGCAAATGCAACGCCAAGTTTGTTCATTTAAATTTATTCAGTTTTAGCATTTAATAATTTATTTGTAATGATCTCTGAAATGTAAATTGTAAGTGGGCTATAATAAACCCATGTTTATCTTTATAAACATGATTAATTTTACTTGTGATGTTTTCTATATGGGATGATTAGCCTAATCCTCATGAACACGTGGCGCTGGCGCGTGGTATCAGACATGAACTATACAGAATGCGAACAAGATTAACTTTAATACAAGGAGATAATGGCGCAAAAGCGACTTTCAGATTTTTTAAAATACCCATCCCAGCAAACACTTTCCAAAATCGGCATCCAGCACGAGCACGGAGACAAGTAAGCCTAGCGGACCCAGCCCAACCCCCCAGATTGATCAGCTACTATCGATAATTTCAAAAATGTGATATGCAGTCAAATTTCCCAGTGTGTATCCCCGCCCCCCTTTCACCCAACACGGACACACACAGCACCCCCAACCGAAAACATCTTCCCGCGCCCCTGGTCAGGCGTGAGTCAAACGAGCGCGGAAAAGCTACAGCTGCTAAATGAGCTTCAGTAGAACAACTGTGAACTGCGGTCTGATGAGATGTTATTAGACTATATGTCAGTAAAACACATTTTCCTGTCCCATCAGCCATTTTACTGTGCTCACGGCGCACACTCTTCAACGGTACGCAGATATGTGGCGCACGCTCTATATCACTTCATCATAAATAACCTGCACAAACTATGAGCACACATACCTAGTTCTGTCGTCAGCAAAGTCACGAAATTACCAAAAAGGCGATTAAAGCTGCAAACTGTGCATGTATACGCAGCACATAAGAACATCTCTCAAATGCATACTAAAATATATTCTGCAATTTGAGATCACAATATAAAGCACAAGCTGATATGTATTTTTTATTTGTAATGTAATGCACAAATAAATGTGAGCACAACGCATTTATACTAGAAAATATGCAAAAATGAAACCATTTAAATGCATAAAATAACTAATTTTATATTCTGGCATTTATGTCTACTGCCCCAGCCAACACACCCATGTGGGGCCCATAGGGGTTGCAAATGGGCTGGTATCTGGGGCCCACCTGGGCTACAGCTAATTTTGTCCTCAGTTTCCATGGTGGCCCCACATGGGTTAGCCCAGATGGGCTGATGATGGGCTCCATATAGGGCCCATATGGGTTAACCAGGTAGCTCCCATTTGGTGCCTACGTGGGTTAGTGATGGGACCCAGCTAAGTCTTATGTAAGTCTCTTATGGGCCACAACAGGTATACATATGGGCTAATATATTTGTCTGTTTGGGTTACCTTATTTTACAGTAAACCCCTAAACACAAACATTACATTAAATTCACTAAAATGGCAAAGGTATTCAATAAACCGAAACCAGTAGTTCATGCTTTTAAGCAAAGTTTATTTGGAATAGTTTAAACATGACTGACTATTACAACTCGTACATTTACAACAAAAGTATCTTTAAAAAAAAAAAAAAAGTTAGTCAAGCTCCTGACAAACATTATTTGGCATAACTTGTATTGTTTGTATATGCATATCTGAAAACTCTAAAATACATTTCACAAACAAACAAACCAACCAACAGTGCAGCGCCACACTCGTCTGTCCTCGCTCTCCCAACAGCCATTTGAAAAGACAACAATTAATCAACCACTGTGCCACTTTTTCAGTTAAAACAGATAATTCTTGTCTTTTTAAAGATTGTATTTCCATTAAAAAAAAAAAAATCAAGAATATTGTAAGACTTATCAATCTTTCTCTCCACTACGTGACCTCTCAGAATGGTTTCCTCCCGTCACCGATTAGACACTTTGACACTGACTTTTCTGGTAATTTGATTTGTAAGAGAATTTTCTCAAGCTTCCTGTAAAACACAAAGAGCATTAAAGGGAGATTAAATTCCATATTTAAGCCCTTGCAATAAATAAGCAGTCATCTCCATTTTTAAAATGTCTCAGGAAATACAATAATCATAAAAAAAAAAAAAAA
>NW_015634336.1:205070-209319 GCF_001515625.1 Sinocyclocheilus rhinocerous
AAAAAAAAAAAAAAAAGGTTTCTGTGCACAGGGCAACATTTAAAGACAGTTCACACAAAAAATAAGTTGGTCTCATTTAAAATCAATAAAGTCAAAATCTGTCCATCTGAAATTCTCTTCAAAAAATTTTTTTATCAGGCAATGTATAGGTCCTTTCCATTGCCATTACAGTGAAATAACTGAACAAACATAAGAGCCTGATAAAAATGATTTTAGAAGAAAATTTCAGACAGCCTTTCAATGTGATGTCTTCATTTGTTCTTATTTAAGTATTTTAATATTACTTCACTTGTATTAGTGTACTTGTCTTTAATAAAGTTTGAATTTTATTATTATAAACTGTTAATTTGTGGTGTTGTGATCACAAAACTCCGTTACTTCTCACTAAAATAAGCAGTAAACCTGGTCCATATTCTCATAATTTGGGGTATTGTTTATCCAAGTATGGACAATTATTTGCATACAATCAAACTGATTTGATTCCACTGATTTACGAAGAACAAACTCAGCTCTACCGAATAACCTCCGTTTGCACATGAATGTTACAAATAATCCAACAGCAAGTAAACATACTATATACAACCTCAAGCAGTTTGAGCCCTGAAACTCTCGCTTTCCATGCCGGCCAACAAAATTAGACTCTTGATAAGGGGCAGTGGTGTAATGTAACGAAGTAATAATACTTCGTTACAGTACTTAAGTATATTTTGGGAGTATCTGTACTTTACTTGAGTTATGTTTCAGCCAACTTACTTTTACTCCACTACATTTCCGAATTAAAACGTATATTTTTACTCCAATACATTTCCCCGACGCATATTCGTTACTTACTACAAAATAGTCAGAAGAACATGGACTGCAGGAAAGCAGGTTTGACGAATCAGTGGTCTGGCATTTGCAAGTTAGACTCATGCTCATGTGCAAACAAGTGTGCGCACAACCGCGGATGATTCATTTTCCACTCAAGTCGAGTCTGGGGTCTTGCGATACAGCATCGTCTGCGATAATATGGCAAGTGTTGTTGTAAAGATGTGCGATCTGACATTATCAAGTGGGCTATATCACCAAATCACACACACAGAGTGCATGCACGTTGATTTATTGGTCTATTAAAACTCAATTCCAGGCATTCTAAATTGTAGACGGCAAAAATGCTTCTGTATGCTTTTTATATTTATATAGTTAACTTAATCTATATCACACAGACTACCGTTTTTCTGCAGATATCAGCATGAACTCGTTTAATAGTCACTTTATACAAGTTCAGTAAAGCAATAAGTGACTTACATTTTAGACATAATATTGCTTGTTTTTGCTCAATTTTGCCAACGAAAAGAGTTCCAAACAAAGATCACAGCACTGTTTTGCATCTCTGAGCAATGGACAGTGTTTACTTATTGAATGAATCAGCTTTTTGAACAAATCGGTTGAATAAATTATTCAGTGATTCATTCATTAACACGGTCAAATGCTTTGTTCCTGAATGAATCAGCTGTTTGAATGAATCGGTTGAATCTCAATGACTCATTCATTAACGGTCACTTGCTGTCACCTACAATTTCCTCATGTTTTAAAGGGGTTCTATTATGCTCTTTTACAAAGTCTTGGTTTTGTTTTGGGGGTGTACTAGAACAGGCTCTCATACTAGGTTGTTCGAAAAACACATTCTTTTTCACATATTTTACATTACTACAACACCTCTCTCCCCAGTCTGGCATGAATGGCTCAAATAGTTCCTGTATCAAATGAAGGCCCGCCTTCTGAAATACCAACTGTGCAGTGATTGGTTAGCTGGGCCAGTGCGTGTTGTGATTGGCACTCCAAGTTCATCTGCCTTGGGAAAGCTAGCGTGTCTCCGACATAGTGATAACACTCGTTGCCTTCTCTAGTGCAGCTCAACCAGGTCTCGTCCCATTCGTTAATATTTGTGATATCACAAATCCCAGAGTAAGGCAGATAAATAAATTGAGGAAAAGACCTTTCCCTAAAATTGAGGGAAAAAATAAATAAGAGGAAAATACCCTAAAATTGGCAATAGTAGCCCACTACGCCACCTAGTGACTTCCAGCCCAGGATATAAACAACCACTCAACCATACAGGTTCGGTTTACCCAGAAATGATTGAGATGTTTCTGCCAGTTAAAACCAATGTTTTATTACATCAAAAAGAATTGGTTTAAAACAAGGAAGTCACAATTCACAGGGGGACATGTTCGATACAGATACCTTTTAAATACCCACAAAAAAAAAAGAAAACCAATTAAAAGTTAACTAGGGGCAGAACAAATGGAAAAAATAAAAAGAAAAAAGAAAAAGAAAAAAAGAAAAAAAGAAAAACCTGAAAGCACCACCTGGGTCGCCGAGAGCACTTACATGGAGAAAATCCTAAACCACCCCGACAGACAGTCCCTCACACTCTAGTGCTCCCCACTGCAACCACACGAATGAAACTAAAAACAAAACAAATGTGCTTCACACTGCACCCCAAAGAAGAAATGGTGTATCTCTCTAGGTCCCCAAATGGAGAACTCTCAGCACTGACAAAGAACTACAAGTCAAAACAATTATGCAATTACACAAAAAAAAAAAAAAAAGGAAAAGAAAAGAAACTACAGATATATGCAAAACATTAGAATATGGGACTAACCATCCCCGTAAACCACTGACAGTAGATAGATCACATCAGCCATCTTGATCACTATTACCCAAAAGGTTAACAAAAAAAAGAAAACGACTAAAACCCTTTAATATCCCCAAAAACCATCAAGCAAACAACGGACAAAAAAAACAAAACACAAATAATCAAAACAAATCTAATAAAGACCCACTCCACAGCTCTACGCTGGACATAAGCCGATAGGCACTTTCCCTCAACCTGCACACAGACACTAACGTCCATGAAACTTAAACATTTAAAACATAAAACCACCCCCCATAAAAAGATCATACTCACTGGATCAATCCGACTGATATGTCATAGCGGGAGCTCTTTCATATCTCGCTGCACCCAAACTGCAGGATACAGACTTGGGTTACACACCATTACTACACCTCTCACATATGGAACTCCATTCAGCCCCATACCTGGGTTTAAACAGAGAACGGAATAGAAAACCCAAACCACACAACTCCACCAGGCAAGGGCAACACAACAGAAAACGCGAGGTGTGGGAAATTAGTCAAGTGCTCACTATGCCACTGGCACGCTCTACTTTTATTGGGATACAATCATGTTAATCATTCACCAGCCTGTGATGGACACAGCTAAACCTGTCGTGAGTTCTTCCTATTCTCCAGCAGAGGGGGTTGTGGTAGCAATATTCATTTCATCACAATGTCATGCAGACATTCATATGAGAGGTTTAACAGCAAATTAGTCATTCAGAGAACAAATTTTATTTTTGAACATGAAAAATTTACCGAGGTCCGGACCCCAGTGACCTCATAGCTGGCTACGGGCCTGCATCCAACCATTTTGATCAACTCCTAACCAGGGGCCCGTTTTTTGTACCTCGCTTAATACATCTGAGATGATTTGAAAGATGCCAGATCTTCTAATCGTGATAACAGATCTCTGGCTAATTTGGTTCTTCAAACGAATTTGCGGATCTGATTAAAATATCTGGATTAAGTTGTCTAAGATTACTGCGCATTCTCATGTTCCCCGTAAAGGGCAGATGTATGGATACTCCAGACCACGATCAGCAATGCAACGATTGGCTGGCGGCAAGACAGCAATGTAATGACATCATATAATTAAAAAAGGAACCTGATGAAAAACTTGACAAATTTCTGGACTTTTATAAGGAAACAGCCAAGCGAACAAAACTACATAAATGTTATAATAGATAAATGAAATGTGCACTGTTTTTATTTTATTTATTTTGTAATTTTTACATGATTCCAAATTATTTATATTCACGATTACTAGTATTTGTACAGGCTTTATATTTTTAGCTCAATATTGTATTTAGCAATTCATGTAATTTTATCTTTGAAGCAGATTTGTTATTTGACAGCATTAATTAAAGTTTCTTAAGGGTCAAGATCAAGTTATCTGCATCTAATGCTCAACTCAGATTAACTGTACAGCATGTGTGTAAGACTCTAATACAATTATAAAGTTATTATTTTATCACAAATAAATCTTTCAATGAGTAAAACTGGCTGTGTCTATAGTATTATAGATTACACAACATTATAATATTATTTTCAAATTAATTTTTAAATTATTATTATTTTAAATGAT
>NW_015634336.1:210624-211870 GCF_001515625.1 Sinocyclocheilus rhinocerous
TTGTACAGGCTTTACATTTTTATTTCAATGTAGTAATTAGCAATTCATTTAATTTTATATTTGAACAGATTTGTTACGTGACAGCATTAATTAAAGTTTCTTAAGGGTCAAGATCAAGTTATCTGCATCTAATGCTCAACTCAGATTAACTGTACAGCATGTGTGTAAGACTCTAATACAATTATAAAGTTATTATTTTATCACAAATAAATCTTTCAATGAGTAAAACTGGCTGTGTCTATAGTATTATAGATTACACAACATTATAATATTATTTTCAAATTAAAAATGATTGTCCCCGGATTAGTAGGGTACTCTTGTAATAGAGTAGGAGTGGCTGGGATAGATTTTAAATATCAGTTCCACTTAAAAAGATGCAATCTAATCCTGTTTACATGAAATAAGATGCTCCCGAGCAGGTTTAAGCTTACGGACCTGTTGCTCTGACAGCAAGTCCAGGATGAGCTTCGAAGAACCAAATAATCCAAGATCATGCCAAATCGTCAACAATCAAATCCAGCTAACTGAGTTAGCGATGTACGAAGAATGTGCCCGAGTGCTGCCTAGTTCCTCTAAACCGGATTGTACCGCCGGTGGGCACCCCCTAGCGAAGAAAAGAATTATAATCATATTTTTCAAAATCACTGCCTTGATCAACACAGCATAGGTGTCATTTGAAAGCTTGGAGTCTGACCTTTACAATGCATGTGGCCACTTTGATTAACTTCTAAGTAGTGCTGAGTTATTTGCGGATAAATAGAAAAATATGTTTTCATAATTTATGAAAAATGTTTTTGTGCCATGTACTCAGATATGTCAGAAACATCCTACAGCTCAGATAGTCATGTGTCATATGTCATTTGAAAGGTCTCATCGAGTAGAATAAAACAAGTATAATTTTTTGGGGCTTTGACTAAACTTGAGTGAGGCATTACTTCAAATTCAAAACAACAATTTCAAAACTGTCAAGGGCTAAGAGAAGGGCTACCTTGGTTCCAAATGCTGTAACTTTTGATTACTTCATGATTTCACCACAAATATATATATATATAAAATAATAATAATAATGCACATACAGCACACATTTTGAGGAACATCACCAAAAAATATTTTTTCTCCTACCTTATTTCTTTCGTGAGATATTTGAGAATGTCAAATAAGAATATGAAAAATTTCCCTTGACCACACTAATTTTTCTTACATTTTATCACCTATTTCTCAGCATGAGAATATTCAAATGCAAAGA
>NW_015634336.1:211958-215321 GCF_001515625.1 Sinocyclocheilus rhinocerous
CCCCCCCCCCCAACAAAAATATAGAAAGATTTATATCAAACAATACCTACCTTTTGTCTCTCCTTGCTACGGTCTTGGAGTTATGAGTCATTATTTTTGTGTATGGCACTCAGAATACAGTTTTTAAAATTCCTTCAGGGAGCCAAGAGCTAAACAAAAAGGCCTATTTTGTTACAAAATACTGTAACTTTTGGATACTTTATGCTATCACCATAATTTGAAACAGATACAGATAATATGCTGAGGAACATCATCAAAAAATTATTTTCCTCCTGCCTTATTTCTGTCCTGAGATATTGAATGTCAAATAAGACAGATATGAAAAATTTCCCTTGAGCACTCAAATTGTTCTTACATTTTTATCAGCTATTTCTCAGCAGGAAAATGTCCAAATGAATGTTTTTCCCCCCTGAAAGTACACAAAGATTTCTATCAAACAATTTCAATCTTTTGACTCGCCTTGCTACAGACTTCGAGTTATGAGTCATTATTTTTGTGTATGTCACTCAGAAAAAACAACACCTTCAGTGAGGCAAAAATGCCCTCAGGGCTGAAAGGGTTAAGTGCCGGCGATCATTGCAATGTTGCCAGATATTGCTATGAAAACATATAAAAACCGAGAAATAAATAAAAATAAACCTAAATTAGTTTTTAAATAAGAAACGCTAACTCTAAACGGCAACTTCCCGCTTTATTAACTTTCCAAAGTGTCAAATTAAGTAGAAAATACAAGTCCAAAGGCGCTTATAATAACTGCGTCTCGCAGTGATAATTTTCATACCATGGACGCTGAACATTATTGCAAACTGTCTAAACTTAATTATACATGCAGACACTCATATGAGGAATTTTAAAGAGCAGATTAGTCATTTAGAGAACAAATTTTAGTTTTGAGTATGAAACATTTACAGAGGTCCGGACCTCGGTGACCTCTGTATATGGCCATGTGTGGATGGCATTCAGATGGAGCAGTATTTACTGCTGATCACAGAACCGTGCCCAACTAACAACCCCACAGCTGTTGTCTAATCGTGATTCCAGTTTAATTTGATTAATCCTGCAGCACTAATTAAAAAATGTACACCATACATTTATCTCTAAAAGATGCATATAAGTACAGTCTCTTAAGGGTATAGACTACCTTTTGAAAGGGTAGCACCCCAGTGAAAATTCTGATCATGATTAACTTGAACTGTTTTTTTGTTTTTTTCTGCAGGATGCACCTTTACTGATTTCCATGCTCTATAGCAGTGTTTCCCAACCGGGGTGCCGTCTGTCGAGAGCAGGGGTGCCGTGTAAAAATCCTTTTTTAATATTTTTAAATTGCTAAAATGTTCAAAAACGCATCTATTATCTGTCGAGAGCAGGGGTGCCGTGTAAAAATCCTTTTGTAATATTTTTAAATTGCTAAAATGTTCAAAAAAGCATCTATTATCTGTCGAGAGCAGGGGTGCCGTGTAAAAATCGCCGCGACTAAAAAAAGGTTGGGAAACACTGCTCTATAGCACTATGAAATGACCAACTAACTCAGGATATGATGTAGATTGCAATAAATCACAACATCATTATCATTTCTATAAGAACTAAACTTTTCCAACACCAACAAGCACTAGCCTATTTGGAAAAATAATCAGCTCTCCTACAGTCAAATCAACCAAATTAATTTCTACTAGTAGCAAAAGCACTGAACTTTCTGAAGGCTTAGGAATGTCGTTTGATGAGATCCGGAAAAGGCTCAATTCCTTGGAACAGACACCTGAGCCTGCAAAAAGAAACAAATAATAGTGCTCATTGCTTCTACTGACATGAAGTTTCTGAGAAACGTATTTTCATTTCCACTAAATAGTTTTAGCACTTTTTCAAAGGTGCCATAGAATGCATTGATACAATATTTTAAATTGTTCTCTGATATCTGCATAGAAGGTATGTGGCTTAGTTAAATTTCGAGATTTGAGATCGCACGTGCTCTGTGTAAACTACAGCGGCAGTAGCACAGTTGCCAAGTCCGCTTATTATACGTGACTTTGGGCTTCTTTTTTTGTAAAGTTGCGTGAAAAAATCCTGTGTTGCGGTTTTTTGGGCTTATTTTAAAAAATATGGTTGCTTGTTAGGAAAATCTGACAAGCAACTTCGTTTCTTTACATTTATGTTCACCGTATTCTCCAATGCATTGATTGACACTTTGTCTGCTCACAGTTAAAGACCAAATAGTGCAATAATATAAGTGCTGTAGCGTAATTCATCAAATATTCCACCCATCTTGTTCAAAAAGAAGGAGCATGACGCTGTAATCCAAGTGATGATAATACGGTAGACGTAATAGAGGAGTGGGATGACTTTCTTTTATAAGGTAATTTTACATTTTTACAATGTTTTTGTAATGTATTATCATGGGCTGTAATAAAAAAAAAACAAGTAGGCTTATAGTAATATATACAGTATATACATTTGGTTTGACTATATTTTATTAGGCTATAAATATGTGACTATGTTACAGCTCCCCTCTGAAGCTCTTGTGTTCTTCTCCTTTTCCATCTCTCTAATCCTATTCTTCCGTATTCTAATCCGTATTGTTCCCACTTTGATTTTTGTAAAATAACTTGTTTTTACTTTTTACATAAAAGTGAAGTTTCAGTTTAATATGTTGCAAGCTCATTTATTGGTAATGAATAATTGATAATAAATAATATTGATGATAATAAATCATCAAAAAATATTGGGCTTGCTTTGGGCTTTTTTTTGAGGCTTTGGTTGCTTATTTGTCTCGTGAGAGTTGGCAACAGTGGGCAGTACTTACCACACATTTTACACGGTCAGATGCTTGTCAGTGGTGCTCAGGATCTGTAAATCATTCACCATCATCCTCAGTCATCTCTCCTTATTCTGTTTATGTGGTAAGTGAAATCGTATGTACTGTGATGTAACAGGCTACCGCTAGCAAGCAGCTAACCATGTCCCTTTAGTGGCTCGCGTTGTTTTCCATTCTATGGCACCTTTAAATGTGACTACAGAGTAAATTATAGCTGGAATAAAGGGCAGAAATTAATGAAATTAATGAAATTAAAGCTGGAATGATTTTGAAACATTGCAGCTCAAGTGTAGGATATCAGACCGAATCAGACAATCTAAGATGTGATCAAAACACAGTTGAAACACGAGGGGTGGGCCTGCTCATTAGACCACGGGGCATTAAGCCACAAACCAGCCGCATGAATGAGCTGAAACGACATCTGTGCATTGCTCCATGTCTGGCTTAACAGCCAGCGCATCCGGGACGGTGTGGTCACAAACGCACGCATAGCCACATGGCCAATGGCACTCCAGGGGCGCAACGTAGAAGCACGATATGCTCAAAATCACAAG
>NW_015634336.1:215427-237513 GCF_001515625.1 Sinocyclocheilus rhinocerous
CACAATCATCACAATATGCTGAGATAGCAGCTATTCTCATAACCCTGCAGATAGCATCGACTCATAACATCAGAGAACTGCTCATCTGCAAAGACTCCAACTATGCCAGACTTGGCTTCACATGCCATCTTCCAGGCTGGAAGCAAAATTAGACAACATTCTGTTTTATGCCCCTGATGACCTCACTGCACCAAGGCTTGTGGTGCCACAGTGCCAAAGGGGGGTGATGCTGATGTATGCTCACGACGCATCATGTGCGGGACACAACAGCACAAGTTGATCCGAGTTGGAAATTCCAGCCTTCTTCAAGGATAACAGTCTCACCCTGGAACCTGAATTGGAACTGAGCATTGAGAAAGGGGGGTGCCAGATGATTGACATCACCCCAATCGACACAGCCCTCCAAGCACTGTCTCGGTTGCCTGTCCAGACCACCTTTCCCGTTGCCCCATCCTGGACCTCTGCCGACACGGCACTTTGCCTCGCCATAGCAATCGGGTACACCCTAACTCTTGGCCTTGCCTTTGTCCTGTTTAACAGAGTCAACGGGGTGCAAAGGTCCATGAACAGGTGCACAGCTGCCCTTCCTCGAACCTTCAAACGGAGCCACCGGAAAAGAGGAACCCAGGCGGAGACAATGCTGAACCTGACCAAGGTTAAACCCCAAGCTGAGGATCCAAAGGCTGAGGAAAATTAGCACTCATCAATACCTTGATGAACTACACCGGCATTTGAGAACCACATTTGCTTTTGCCCAACAACGACTCCAAAAGAGCGCAGAAGGCCAGAAAGCATACTACGACCAGAAGGCGTCACACAAAGAACTGGATGTGGGCGACAGGGTCTGTTACTACAGCTACGCACAGCCTCCTCAGACAACCTCTCATCGGCTATCAAAGAAGTTTCTGCCACACTGGACAGGACCGCATGAGATTGTGGACAAACTCTCCCCTATCGCATATCGGATCAAACTGAATCGAGGACAGAAAAACCAGTTTTCAAATGGGTCCATCGTAACCAGGTCAAGAGACATGTGGCTGCTGTCAGGGAAAGACAGGGGGGTGCTAGTGCTAACTAGGCCCCGCTGCAGTTCTCAAAACAAAAGACTGTCTTAACCAGTCCAAGCATCTCGACCAAAGACATTCATTATCTCTGCCCCAGCAAGCCCTTCCTTCGAGACAACACTGAAGGAATCTGCGGGTTACAACCCATGCAAAGAGAAACACTCTGCCCCGCTGAGGCCAAGCCTCGCACACAAGTCACAGAAACGCAAGCAGAGATTGTGATAAATCAGTGGCTTGTCAACACGCCCATCCGTACCGCCACACTGACCTATGACCAGCACGACACTGCCACCCGTGTCAGTCTGCCCAACCAGAGTATGTGGATTCACGTGCCCAAAGGTGCCATCCTCCACCTCGGTGACCTGGCGCTGTACCACCTTCCAAGTGAAGAGTACCAATCCGAGGTAGAAATGCCAGCCTTCTTCAGGGACCACAATCTCACCATGGAACCTGAATAGGAACTGAGCATTGAGAAAGGGGGGTCCCAGACGATTGACATCACCCCAATCGACACAGCCCTCCAAGCACTGTCTCGGATGCCTGTCCAGAACACCTTTCCCGTCGCTCGATCCTGGACCTCTGCCGACACGGCACTTTGCCTCACCACAGCAATCGGGTACACCCTAACTCTTGGCCTTGCCTTTGTCCTGTTTAACAGAGTCAACGGGGTGCAAAGGTCCATGAACAGGTGTACAGCTGCCCTTCCTTGAACCTTCAAACGGAGCCACCAGAAAAGAGGGACCCAGGCAGAGACAATGCTGAACCTGACCAATGTTACACCCCAAGCTGAGGATCCAAAGGCTGAGGAAAATTAGAAACCACCTGCCATCCGGCCTTCCTGATCTACCTACCATCTGACAATCAGGATCCACCTGCCATCCGGCCTTCCTGATCCACCTGCCATCCGAAAATTAGGATCCACCTGCCATCCGGCCTTCAGGATCCACCTGCCATCATAAAGACATTTTCTTTATTTAGACTATAATTAATCAATTATAATTGTATCTGGTATATGTATGTGTTGTTTGTATGTTTCCCTATTGTATTAGCCTAGTTACAACTCTTTATTTGTATTAGTTAGACTCTCAATGCTTATATTCAGGTATATGAGTGTTTCTCTGCTTTAAGATCTTCTAGATGTTTCGTTCTTGGTATCAAAATTATCAGCTCTTTATTCCTCAAACAATGATCTACACTATGTGATCGTGAAATGCATCATACTATTTTTAGTATATTTTGGGTAAAACTGCACCAATCCTCCAGACCAGCAATAAACATGCAAATGGGCCATAAACAGAGACAAAGAAAGTTTCTCCCGCTCAAAATTCATGCCTCTAATTGGCCATTCCACCCTAAAGGTGGGTGTGGATTGGAAATATCAAAAGTCATTAGCTCAGACTAAACTTGGCTCAGAAACTTTTTTCTTTTCGAGACGGACACTCTCCAAGACTCCTCAAAACTCTCCTCTTGAGTTTGATTTTCAGTCAGTTTTATCTTCAAGTAACTTGGTCGATCCGCTGTGGACTTTCCTATCACCAGAAAAACCAGGAAAACCTCCAGCTCACTCCTAAATAACTCAAGAACCTGCGTTTTCTACCGCATCAGGACTCTTGTTCAGCAATCGAAGCCAATGCAAGTAACCGTTTACAGCCATTTAGATGCGTGTTTAAGTTTGAGCCCCTTTTAAGGTGATTTTTGATTCTTTGATGATTCTCATTAGGTTGTGGTTAGTGAAATACTGCCATTCTTTTGCTCTTCTCTGAAGTCTGCTTTGTTGACAGTTGACTGACAATTCCAGAGACCCACAGAGAAAGAAAGAGGTGCAGTAGAGGATGTAGAGATAGGATGCAGGTTAGCAAGATTGTGTTGCCGTCTGCGTGTGATGTTAGAGTGTTGTCGAGAGACAACCAGAATGTTTTGGAAACACATTGTAGAGGTGGAAAAGAGAGGACAGAAAAGGAGAGTGTGTAAAGGGAAGATAAAAATAATACTTAAGTGCGTTGCCGGTTTTGTTGCTCAGTGATGTCGTGCAGGTAAAGTCAAGTCAAGTCAAGTCACCTTTATTTATATAGCGCTTTTAACAATACAGATTGGTCAACCCCAAGACGCTGAGTGTGGATTATAAAGAAAAAGCATAAATGAAGTCTGCTTTGTTGACAGCTGACTGACAATTCCAGAGACCCACAGAGAAAGAAAGAGGTGCAGTAGAGGATGTAGAGATAGGATGCAGGTTAGCAAGATTGTGTTGCCGTCTGCGTGTGATGTTAGAGTGTTGTCGAGAGACAACCAGAATGTTTTGGAAACACATTGTAGAGGTGGAAAAGAGAGGACAGAAAAGGAGAGTGTGTAAAGGGAAGAGAAGAATAATACTTAAGTGTGTTGCCGGTTTCGTTGCTCAGTGAAGTTGCGCAGGTAAATTCGCAGGTCTTTACACTCGTTGGTCTTCACACGTGGAGTGCTGAACACTTCCGCTCATGCTTCCGCGTCAGCGCACAGACATCAGATAAATACACAGTCTAAGACACTAAAGCGAAAACAGCTGTGGCCGCCTTCTAATTAGCACAGCCAATAGCCTATAGCAGGGCAATTGCTCAAATCGAAACTACAGTTCGTACTTTAGTGCAGGAAGGGAGCAATGCAAATAACACAGGCTCCTTCTTAGCCGAGGGCAATTATTATAATTACCAGTAAATGCAATCAAAAATACAAACTCCAATGAAAATACAAAGTAGAAAAAGGTAGACAATGAAATATTCCTTCCTAGCAGCAAGTAATAATTTAAACAATAGATCTATAAAAGTAGTATCACGCAAAACGCCGCCCGTAACAGTGGTTGGGTACCACCCCAGTATCCCCAAAAGCTTCACAACAAGAAGGTAATAAAAGTTAGTTTCTTACCACTGTTCCCATCCTGATGTTCCCAGTCAGCTTTCTGAGATAGGTGCTGTGCTGTCTCATCTCCCTCATCACAATGATCTTTTCCTCTTGAAGTCAAGTTTTTCGCACTTTTGACATGTACACATCAAAAATCTTCGTCTTGGTGAGGATGTTGCTGGATTCTGAAGTCACATAAATAACATCTCTTCAATACAAATTTGACCTGTACATTCTAAACAGCAGGCAAAACAGAAGTCGTATATGTACCTCCCAAAACCTGGTGCCAGGTGCAAAAATTGAGATTCAAAAAGTCGACTTATGAAGATTTTAGGAAGACACCCACACACTAAAGATTGTCTCTCTTGTTCTTTATTTCAAGAACTCCTACTCAGCTGCTTAAGAGCCTTTAAATACCTCACCCTAGAGTGGTGTAGGCCTGATGAAGACCTACTGGTCAAAATGACGCGTCCTAATAAAGAATAAGGGACTAAATCCTCAGTGTAGCAGTCAGCAAGAGAAATTGTGAAATTAAAATAAACATTGCAATTGTGTAATTTGATTATTCGAAAGTGCAGACCCAAACAGCAACAGATATGGGACAAATTTAATATTTTCTCTCAAAAGAATCATTGCTGCACAAAAATTGTAGAATACACAGTCTGATAAAATGTGTGACATGTTTACAGTAGCATATACAACATATCATTAGTTTGCTTAATCATGCACACACACACACACACACACACACAAACACACACACAGACACACACGCACACACACACACAATAGCCTTAGAGAGAAATTGTTACATACAACTTCTGTGCACTTCACACGGCTGTCTGCCCCACTGTCTCCTCCCCCCACAGAGAGTCGCTCACCACCTTCTCCTCAATGATGTGCTCCTCATCTGGCACCTGCTCATTGGAGCTTGATTGCTTGCAAAAGTTTTCTCTTCTCTTCCCACAATTTTCTTCGACGCAAGTGTCAAATTTTGTTGCTGTCTATAAAAATTACGAAACACAGAAAACAAGATGCACAAGCATGTGTATGCAGATATCAGAAAATAATATGAAATAGTAATACTTATAACTAACTTAAGAATTAATAAATCAAAATGTAAAAAACAGAATAACTTAAAAGGCATAGGCTTAATATCTGTAAAATTAAGAGAAAGACATTTTAAAATTAAGGACCTGAAAATATGTTAATTCCAAAACAATCCAGATAATACATCTGCAAGTAATACAAATTACAAAAATAGTAGATGAGTTATCAACATACCAGTCTGATTATAAAGGCTGGCTTTTTTTTTTTATGAACACCAAGAAGCATTTGTTCAATTGATTTCTGAAGGTTATGTTGGTCATCACATCTGGTACCTACAGAATCTTAAAGCAACAATAATACAAGTAAATGATTCTCATGTATTTTAGGCTGTACATTAAAAGAGTTTCAAGATTAAGTTTAAGTCAATTTAGAGCCCCAAATCAGTGTTTACAATCTCAATGGAGTTTACAAGCCCACAAGTTTATAGCAAACAAAACAGGATGACATGTCCTTACTTAATACTTATGCATGGCAAAGATTCTCAGTTATACAAATGATTACTACACTGCAATAGTAAACTACTTAGATGACTTTCCATAAAATACTGTACCCTCAGTAGCCCATTGTCTGACATCATGTACCCACTGAAGCACAATGTTCTCAGCACACCCTAGTTCACTGCTCAAATCCTCCAGTCTCTGAGACTCAGCCTTTTTGAAAGTCTGTTGTAAAAAATAAAATAAAAGATTAACAAGATTTTTACCTTTGCATTCTTTTAAAAATTTTGAAAAATCATGAAAAGCTTTGTATTCATAACTTAAGACATAGCATCATACATGTATCTGCTGGATAATGCAAGCTGAAGGCCTGCAGTTGTGCCAGCACCTTCCTGATTTTTGCCACTCCAGATGATCTAATAAATCAGCGTGGCACTTATATTTTAATCATTTACAGTGTATTATATAAGTAATAAAAATACAATTTCAAATGGTATGATTAAGAATATGAAGTACCTCACACTTGGTTGAATGAGCCTTGGCATGCATGACAGAAAGGAATGGTCTCATCTGCAGTAAAGGTCTGAGTTCCAACATGGAGACTGCCAACTTCTCTAGGTAGTGCCAATACTTGCCTGCAATATCCGTGCAATAGAACTGTCCATTTGTGGCTGCTTGAAGCTCCTTCTGCAGGTACAGTGGATAGACAAATATTTCCCCCCTGTACATGTTAAGAGCCTTGAGTAGTAGTCCGTGTCTGCAGACAACCACCTCAAGACCCTCTTCATCCAGTTTGCTTGCTCTTCTGGCAGTTTCACGTGCAGCAGACCACTGACTGGCTCCACAGATCCCTCTGCCGGCAGTCTGCATGACTAAATAATTCTGGTTAAAACTAAACCTTGCGACGTTTTCCTAACTAGTTAGTTCATCTATCAGGATGAGTCAGGTTACATCACACCAATTCACACCATCTCTGTAATGATTTGAGACGATGGTTTACTTTCAAACTACTACTAAAGGTTTTGTCAGAGCTCAGGGAGCTTCAGAAAATGTATCTTCCCCTTTCTCTACTCCAGCTACACAAACTAGATGAAAGGCAGGGTAACAAACTGCATGCACAGTCACTATCTATTACAGAGATCTGTTAGTATATGATGAATGACCAAGTTACTAAACTAATGTTACTAAAACCAAATGTTCTTGAGGGATACATTAACTATTTAATAAAGCAACGATCATACTTTTATCAAAATCAAACATTATATATTTTACTAACACTTTTCATTTTACTCCTGATCTCATCAACAAAATGGTGTACATCAGTGTCCCAATGAAGGTACCATCAAAATATGGTTCTTCTGACCTTAATAGAATAAGAAAAAGATTATGTTGAGTGTCAGACATTATTTGTTCTGTTAATTTTACATTAAGTAAAATAATTACAAGTGTAAATCAACGAACCCTTTTGACTGACAAAATCGGTACACGCCGGGCAGGTGAAGTGCTCTACACTGGCCATTTT
Source organism: Sinocyclocheilus rhinocerous (assembly GCF_001515625.1). Classification (NCBI taxonomy): domain Eukaryota; kingdom Metazoa; phylum Chordata; class Actinopteri; order Cypriniformes; family Cyprinidae; genus Sinocyclocheilus; species Sinocyclocheilus rhinocerous. The sequence goes on from NW_015634336.1 coordinate 222,435, forward strand.
CTCACACTGGTACTGGCAGAATGTGTATTCCATAAAGCTTTATTGGAATACATCTCCATGTATTTTCCCAGCCTGTACGTTAGATTAGCGAAGAGTAAAATGAAATAGCTACACTAATATTCTTCCATCTCTAGTTAAGGCAACTTTGATCCACACTGATCTTACCCTTCCAAAGTGACAAGTCCTCCTCTCCAACATCTGCAAAAAAACCTTGTCTTGATAAACTGGGTGCAACAGTTTTCATTTCTTCAAATGTGCTGAAGACATCCACTGAAAACAGCATGTCAGCATTCACAGATGCTGGCCAACACCCACTTCTTATTAGGTCCCTCATGTCAGGTGTCCACTGTGCCAGACATACTTTGCACAACAAGTTTGGCAAATGCAAATCATACTGACCTAAAATTAAAATATAGAACAATATTTGGTTATTTTTAACACACAAAAGAACAAGAATTAATTAAAATATAAAACCATAGGTTCCTACCATTTATGCAAACCAAAATGATTGCTCTGCCAGCTGATTCTGTGATGTTTACAGGGTCACAAGTACATAAATGGACAGGTCTCACTGTAGGCAATAAACGCACTGAAAATAAAAGTTCAATAATTAGTGAGAAAGCATTCAAAATATGTCCAATTATGATTGTAATTTAAATAAAAGTAAAAAAAAACATTACTTTAGCCACTTTACCAAAAAGGTTCAAAATAATGTTCAGTGTTCGGTTATATTACTATTTAAAAGTGTTTCTGTTATGTTGGTGGTTTTTATGAGATTACCATTGTGCTGAAGAGTAGAGCGTTTGCTTAGGTTGAGAACAGACTCACTGGACATTGTCGTACATGCTGTTTCAATCGGAAGGCATTTGGTTGAAAATGCTAAAAGATTGGCTTCCTGGCAGCATTAAGTGTTGTTTCATCAGAAAATAAAAGTTCAATAATTAGTGAGAAAGCATTCAAAATATGTCCAATTATGATTGTAATTTAAATAAAAGTAAAAAAAAACATTACTTTAGCCACTTTACCAAAAAGGTTCAAAACTACCTTGATTGACCAGTGTATATCTGCCATCTTTTTTTACACAGCACACTGTTGGCTCACTCTAAAAAATAATTCAGTGGATCTGTTGCCACTACTTAATTTAATGCATTAGTGCAAGTTAAAAATTCAAATTTATTGATTTAATTAAACATTTTAAGTTTTAAACATTTTTTAATGAGTTGTTCAATGGCAGGACTCCCTGTTATGAAGGGTGAGTTTTTTTGTATGTGTATGTCACAATCCATACACAGCCACTCTTGTGGCATGCAGTCTTTGCAGCGAATGATGGCAGGAGATGTGCAGTGCCTGCAGTTCTGTTCTGGAACCACACTGCAGGACAGCAAGCAGTTTATGTGATAGGACCTTGCTTTCCGCGACTCCTCTTGGGCTACAGATTGGCGCAAGCACCATGATTTGGATGTTGAAGGATACTTGTTTGTGCCTTGAACATTTGCTGAGGTCAGAATGTCCTGCAATTTCTGCATCTCACTGTCTGAAAGACAGAAACAAAAAAATATAATTCCTTTCAGGCTTATTGCTAACTTACTTCATTACAGTAAGTTTACAAAATAAGTGTTCAGAGCAGTTTGATTGGGTAACTGTGGGAACCTCCGTAGCTGACTCAAAAGGAGTAGTGTCCTGCCAACCACAGATACAACTAAAAAATTAGTTAGAATGGAAAGAGATAACACTTTTTTTGTTTGTTTTACTAGCATATAATAAAGCAGGGGTTCTCAACTCTGGCCCTTGAGATCCACTTTACTGCAGAGTTTAGCTCCAACCTTGATCAAATTCACCTGCATATAATTCTCTAGTAATCCTGAAAACCTTGATTAGTTTATTCAGGTGTGTTTGATCATGTTTGGAGCTAAAGGGCCAGAGATGAGAAACCCAGTAATACAGTGTTTGTATAGTGACTTGAGGCTATAATAGGCATGACTGTTTAGCAAGTCTGACAATTCCATTGCGCTCTAAAAGTTTTTTCCTCATAATCTGCACATAATCTGGAATTGTTAGCAGCATTTAATTTACTACCACAAAAGTGAGAGAAAATTTACAGAACTGGAATATTCTTACTGCATGTTTAATAGATCACCAAAGTGAAATGGAGGTTATTCTTCAATCCACTTTGGATTGAACAGAAGAACAGGAAAACATTGGGGAACAAAATTCCTGCTTCAAATTCTGTATGAACCTGACACTGATTGCTTCACTTCCATTTAATATCTTTGTATTTGCTTAGCATCAGTAGTTGCGCTGAAGTTAACATCTCAGGATGTGTTTCCAGTCGTAGTTTGATAACAAATATACATTTAAATATAGATGAAGCCAATAACATAAGTAACAGATCCACCATGTTTCTGATGGCACAGTTTAACATGCCATATTTAAATGACAAATTAATTAAAAAGAACATCCTATTGAGTTAACAAGCTTAAATATATATACAATAGGCACAGTTACACTCTGTTAAGAAAGATTGGGTGGTGGGTAATCACAAATAATCTTGGAAGACATGGACTACCTGTAGCTGAAGCTCGTTTTCGTGTCTCTCCACGTCTGCTTCTTTTAAGCAGTGGACGTCCTTCAGCATCTTTCTCCACCCATTGGACATTACATTTTTTACAAGCGGATGTTGCTTTGCCCTTGGCTTCCTTTGCCTTGCATGACAGAAAGTGAGCATTGTATGATAACACTGAAATATGGCCAACTCTTGAGCAGGTCATACAAATTTTGTGCTCTAATTCCCACAATTTAGCATTACCACTAAAACTGCAAGATCACTGTCTCAATAAATATACTCACTTTTTTTGAGCAAGAAGCATGTCTGCGATGAAAATGGCATCCTCTGCTCTCCCTCTGTCTTGCTGAGCAGCCATTTCAACAATACTATATTGCAAAGGAAGATAAAAACATGGTTAGACAAAAAGAAGGATAGAGGACGGGGTGTAGGGAGGCTATAGGGAGAGTCAGGAAAAACAGAAAGGCAGACTAGAGTGTTTTGGACAGTGAGAGAGAGTAAGGTGAAAGAAAAATAAAGAATATAGTAACTTCCTGGATTAGTCATATTATACATGCAGAACTGCAACAAAATAAAGGTAATTGTGATGCTTTTATTGCACAATGCATATTCAGCACGTAAACTGCATGAATGAACAGCTGATCAGAATTCATATAAATGAGTTACATTTATTGTTTAGCCTATAGAGTAAATACTATTATGCTATATAATACTATTTTATTTAAAGGGGTCATATGATGCGATTTCAATTTTTCTTTTCTCTTGCGCATTTTATGGAGAATGGATGAGGACTGTTTCCTGAACCAGTAGCCTAATGCGTCCTGTGGCACAAAGGCTGTTTCTATAAAGTTGGGCAGTTCCAACTTTGCAAGGACAGTCTGGCGCTTCTGACTCACATGTAAACCGCATGAATTAACAGTTGATCAGAATTCATAGAAATGAGTGACATATATTGTTTAGCCTATAGAATAATTATCTAATTACTGCAAGCTTAAGACTATTTTAACCAGGACTGCATAACAGAACAGAAAGTACACTGGACGCAGAGAAAGGATGCAACTTTAATGCAAGTGCGTGTATCATATCAACAAGCAGGGAAAAAATGCGCTGTGCAAATAAATAACTGTAATAGGCCTACTATATAAAATTTCGATTACAGGGCAAAACATTAAAAAACCCTGTGACAATTCATTCACTGACGCGCATTTTAAACAGCGCTAAAACCGGCAGTGCAAAATAGGCTACTATTTTATTTAAACAGAACACAATAATACTATTATTACTATTATTTATTGTTATATTTGCAAAAAGCTTCACAGTCCACACATGCAAATATGACGTTAGGCTAGACGCTATAGCTACTTCAAGATTTCTTAAATGACCGCACTCAAAGAAAGATTATGGCTTGAAATATGACCCAACTGGGCCGTGACCGGCTGGTTCTGAGGTTGCGTCCATGCAGGCACTGACCTGTCTAAAGACCTAATATCAACACAAAAACCATACGCTTAGCTTGCGCGGGGATTTTTGGAGAATGCACTAAATCGCTTCTATTTGGTCCGTAGGGAGTTGTTGGCATTGAGAAAATTATCGCCCCTGCTGGTACTCTATTCGTAACTTCACCTTCATACATGCCTGTCATTTTCACGCCTAGAGGAGGCAAAGCGTGACACTTCCTCGAGTGGACCAGCGTGTCTGCTACACGCTTTGGCGTGATACTGGGTTGAACAAGTAGGTTACAGAATGAATTTTCACAAAGTCATGCTAAAAACACTCATAAGAGCACTAGACAAAGTTATCATCTATACAGCAATGATTATTAATGAAAACTATAACAGTTAATATGTATTGTTGCATGAATAATAAGAATAGTATATATGAATAATATAATAATAAAATCATCCACCCCATAGTAAAGTATTAACACATTTTGATGCAATAAATAGGGTATGATTTAAAAATGATCATCCCTCTAAAACAGAGAAAATCTTTCACAAATCACAAACATCTACATGCCTGTCTCTTTTAAAGTGTTTATAGTGTATATAATGAGTTGTATTTGTAGGGGTTATTACAGCACAATTCTTTAACACCCAGCACCCCCCGGACCTCATTAATTTTCAAAGCCTGGTTATGGCCATGTTTATACTGACTCAAATATAATGAAATGAGGAAGTTTTACAAAAATTTTTTTTTGCAATTACAAGTATGCGAGCAAAAAAGTTGAAAGTAAAAACAAATACAAAAAAACAACAACAACAAAAAAACACATTTCATCATTAATGAATAATTACACACAGACACACACTACTAACATTCTAGTAACTGCTTGTAACCAACAAGAAACTCTGATTAAGACTACAACGGACATTCAGGACTGCTGAGAGGATTATCGGTGTCCCTCTGCCCAACCTCCAAGATCTTTACATCTTCAGAGTGAGGAACAGGGCTAAGAAAATCACCTTGGACCCCTCACACCCAGCCCACTCTCTCTTCGAAATGTTGCCTTCTGGTCGGCACTACAGAGCACTGACCACCAGAACAGCCAGGCACAAGAACAGTTTTTTTCCCCACAGGCTATCTTCAGCCTGAACAATTAAAACTTCCATAATACATTGTCCATCATAACTGACATTTATATTTATACATAGAATCCAAAATTTATACATTTGCAAACTGCACACTTGTAAATAACATATCTGCACACTCTCAGCCATCTGTGGGTCATAAAACTGATCGATGACCGTCACATGACACCCGATTGTCTGGACCGGTTTCCTGTCAAGGCCTGGTCCTTATCCCTCAGGGGATCGAAACTACTAAAAACCTAACTCAATCAACAGGAGAAAAAAACTCCCTTCATCTGGACCCATTTAAGCAACCAGAGCTTAAGTGTTATCTCATTACTAGCTTCAGCATAAATCGATAATCAAATAAACAGAAAGCGACAGATTTACTGTGACACGTTTGAGCGGGAAGCTCACCAGAGCTCCACAGAGTGACCTCCTTGGCCTCGGGAACACATGATTCCCCTCACATCCTGCATTCCAAACGAGATGAGCTCTTTCGTTGCCGACAAAGAAACACGGAAACTTGCACAGACAATTTCAAAAAGACAATCATTTAAAGTATAAAGGGCAACTATATTCACACATAATGTGTTATATGTCTTTTATATGCTTGATTCTTGATTATTTATATAATCGGCGCAATTTTAATCTATGCATTATACCCCTTTTAGTAGATAAGGTAAATGTACTCTGTGTATGCAAGATATTGGAAGTTTGGTGTTGAATTAATGGTTGCGATAATTGCAGAACATTGAAATGAATTAAAAGTTGTTATTATGAACAGTACGACACTTTACAGAAGTTATTAACAAAACCTGCCGAGATATTTCCCCCACGTGAAAGACTAAGTATCATGTTAATTTATGCACAAAAGGGAATGGTACGGGGCGTGGTCCCGCCTTGCAACAAGTCGATTGGAAGACCGCGTCGTGGGACGGACCAAATCGGCTCGATCAAAACCCCAATGTCCGAACAGATTCGGGGCTCGTTCGCCTTTGTGTTGATCACGCTCCCACTTGCGCTCACCATCACGCGATCGGGTCATCCAGAACTCTAAAACACTCTGTTGAAGCTTTGTGACTGCCGAAACCTTCAAAGTCTACAGCCACTCAAAGAAACTCTCAGAAGAACTTCAAGCATCACTCTCCGTAACTAAGGCAACCGACTTCCGAAGCTCCTACGTCACAAGGCAAACCTCTATTCATCGTCAAGCAAATCCCAGAGTCGTCATCCAAGGAAAATCGCCAGCCAATCAGAAGCGCCGTGTTTCCCTGAGACAAGCCAATGAGAAAAACCCAGCTTTCCGGCACCAAAACGCAAATTAACAAAAACTACTACCTGCTGAAACTGGTGCTGAATTGATCTTAACCCTCTACCGCATGGTGTGGCCATATGGCATTTCCATATGGTTCATTTCCTTGCCATTGTCTCTTTAAGAGAACATTCTCGTTTTTTTTCTTGGAAAGAGAAGACCTTAGTTTAGCCAATGATGTGCTTTGGTTAAGTCACATAACATGCAGTTTTTTTCTGTGGCGAGATTTCTGACAGACTGCCGTCTCTTGTCGGTACTTGCTGAAAGCAAACTAAAACATCACTAACAAACAAGGATCAGTCTGTGTCACTTCCACAAAAAAATTGGAAACATCAGTTATGATGTTATGATGACATATTCACCTCCAGAGCCGATCCTCCCTATACGCAAAGTACGCAAGCTGCGTAGGGCCCCTGCTCTCAAAGATGATTTAATTTTAGTTTCGTTTTTGAATTTGGCCAGTGTTTACAGTATTACATTTGTTTTAACTGTATAAATTTGCAATTGAAATAATATTCATGAAAAATGTAATGAAATTAAAAAATATATAAATCATTATTCAGCAAAAAATTTATTTTTATTTTTTTACAGTATTTCAAGTTAAGCCATTCTTATAAAAGAAAAAGAGTCAAATATTTTTTTTTATATCGGTCTAACATAATGCGTGCGGTAGAGTAAAGATAAGCCAAATCTCTGCTTTTCTCTTGAGATTTTCTCAGGTTCTGATTTAACCTCCTGAGACCCAGCTATGGAGTTTTTGACTCTGTAGTGGACATTATATTTTAGTGAATTTCTCTGAGACCTCACATGTCACAGTTTTAAGTCTGGATGTCCTGTACAGAGCACATTCAGGGCCTTCCAGAGATACTCATTTTATTTTACAATTTTTTTCTTATGCTCTAAACATGACATGGAAAAAATACTAAATTCACAAAGCTTTTTATTTCTGGTTCTCAGGAGGTTAAAGAACTGGTAGCGAATAACTTACTAGACTTTTGGGACTTCAGTCAAACTCTGTTAACTCTCATCTTCAGTATATGTGTGTGTGTGTGTGTGTGTGCTTTCGGTAGTTTTAGTTCCTGTTCTTAGAGCAGCTCAATAAAACTTGTTTCATTATAAAGAATCATTGTCTTGTGTTGTGTATTTTAAAGCTAAACTTTTGCCCAGATCTTGTTACCTAGCTCATAGCTTAATAAATTATCACTATTCATATTATGAGCTTTGGCCGGGGCATAATATGAATATCAAAATTGTTAAGATATACTGATTTTAACATTTCGCTGGACGAACAGTTGATAAAGTATCAATTTTGAATCAGTTTTAATCAGGTTGACTCCGAATCTTTAGATTCGATTCCCCTCTGAAAAGAGCTAATTTCATTACATATGTCTGCACTGTCATGAATGTTTGCAGTATGTCTGTACTTTCTTCTGCACTAGAAGCTGCTGTCATCAAGTCAAATTCCTTGTGTGTAAACATGCTATTGTTTGGCATCTTTTGTCACGATTTCTGTAAACAAATTTTATTTTTATTTTTGAATATTATTTTTAAAGGGGTTTTCTGTTGCATTTTTCTTAGTTACCTCTATGCAAATACATTTTTATAATCAACTGCTTTTTTTTGTTAATAGTACAGTACAGGATTCATGTTGATCTTTCCCTGGTGCATCACCCTCAGTTGTGCATATATGCCTGCAGCAATATAGTCCATGTAGTATTAAGAGAAATTAATACAAGTAGACATGCTAAGACTGGAAGTTGGCAGTAAAGGACCGAGAGCAGATGTGCCACACGCGAGAGAGAGAGATGTGGAAGATTTTGGACGGGCTGATATTGTGGAAAGCTGATGGAGAAGGACTAAGTAATCTGTGAGAAATCCTGCAAGAAGGAACAAAGAGAATTTATCACATGATGAACAACAAAAACATTGTGCAATACTAAAAATGCTGGACGACTTTATGTCTACAGATTTCACTCCAGATACTAATGGGATAAACTCAGCAACATCAAATCTTAATTATATATTTCAAACTTTGGCCACTATACAGTGAAATCTGGGGACCAGTAATAAATTTTAAACATTGGAATAAAACTTCAACAGAAAAACTACAACTAAAATTGATCAAAAACGTTTTAGGGGTCCATAGAGGTACGTCCAATGATGCCTGCAGAGCTGAATTAGGCTTCTACCCACTGAAGATTGAGATCCAGAAGAGATGTGTTCAGTTCTGGCATCACCTCCATCAATCTGATCCTGATTCAATCCGTTAAGTAAAATACACCAGAAATACACCAAAAGAAAAAAAGAAATAGTATTATGTAATATCATAACCCCTCAAGCAGTAAATGTCCATACACAGCCCATCATTGTCAGGATAGCAGGCGGCTGGAAGGATTCTTTTACACCTCTTTAAACAGAATCCCATAAGGGCGAATTGACTCCTCCACAATCTTCTTCTCTTTAGCAGGCGGGGTTCCATTAGGAACCTCAATCAGCCAGAATTTATTGTTGTCACACACTTTTCTCTTTTCGGGATTGATTCTGTTCTGCAGAAGGACTTTATAGGTCTTTCCAGTTTCGTCATCTGTAAATTGGTCACTGTATTTAGCAGCCTCCTTTATGTCAGGCGTTGAATAGATTCCTCTGCCGTACACTTGTCCAGAACCTGCCACATAATGAGACTCAACGATGGCTTTAGCACTGTTCATGCTGGTTCCATAAAAAGAGACAGGCCACTCGCCAGACGCGGAGTGACTCCTCCATCCGTCAACGCCCAGCCAGGTGTTTCCACCAGGATACTTGTTCAGAACCTTTACAGCAATTCGTGTCCAGCCACAAGGGCGTGTGTACTGCTCACCTCCACGCACACATGCAGATTTATCCTTTAGATTCGTGAAATCATAGTCAAACTATTTATGGCAATTCGTTTCCAGCCACAAGGGCGTGTGTACCGCTCACCTCCACGCACGCATTTGGATTTATCCTTTAGATTCGTGAAATCATAGTCAAACTTTGGGTCTAGAAATCCGTTCATGTCCACATACAGCTCATCAAAAAGTGAGTCTGGTTCATCACCAGCTTGCTTTACAAAGGTAGTTGGCAAAAAATTAAATACATCGAGTTCATTACCAGCCTCTGTTTTTTCTGTCATAGGCTTCACAGCAGCACCTGTGAAAGTGGAGAGCGCCTGGAGAACAGCGTTGCTGTGCACTAGAGACATGCTTCAGTTTTGCCTCTGTGATCAGGAGTATGGTCAAAAAATATCTGCTTAGTCAGAATACAAACTCTGCTATTTATACCGACTTAACAATGATGAAATGAGGAAGTGTTTTTTTTCCCTTTCAATTCCAAGTATGCAAGTAAAAAGAATGTTTGAATGACAAAATTTTTTTTTCACATTCCATCGTTAATGAAAAAGTACACACACACACATAATGAGTAATTCAATACTAACATTCTGTTTGTAACCAACAAGTAACTCTGATTAACGAATAAGTAATAGCACTCAGTATAATGAGGAAGTTCACAATTACCTATTTCTATCTATTTTCTATTACCTCCCAGAAGACTACTAAGAATGACTATATACAGGGTTATAATTAATATGAATAATGCATAATGTATAATTAATAACAAAGATCATGGTAACACACTAATAATGACTCAAGTATTACCAAATGAATTACCAATTATTTAGATCAATATTCTAAAGTGAAAAGCATGATAACTCTCTAAGAATGACTGAAATCACTGCAAGCATTTCAGGTTTTTTTGAAGGTTTTAGAAAGTAAGGATGTAGTAACACTTGAGTAATTACTATCCAAAACCTTACAAAAACCTCAAATGCAAATAATTAATAATTAATTTGGTAATACTTTAGTCACTACTAGTGGGTTAGCATGATCTTCACTTCAGAATTAATTATACATCACGCATTATTCACATTAATTATGAAACAGTAGCTCTTAGTTATTCTTTAAGTTATATAAATACTAATAGTAATAGCGTTACTCATTTGTTCCTGTAGTTATTCATCAGAACCTTTACAGCAATTCGTTTCCAGCCACCAGGGCGTGTGTACCGCTCACCTCCACGCACGCATTTGGATTTATCCTTTAGATTCGTGAAATCATAGTCAAACTTTGGGTCTCGAAATCTGTCAATGTCCACATACAGCTCACTATAAAGTGAGTCTGGTTCATCACCAGCTTGCTTTACAAAGGTAGTTGACAAAAAATTAAATACATCGAGTTCATTACCAGCCTCTGTTTTTTCTGTCATAGGCTTCACAGCAGCACCTGTGAAGGTGGAGAGCGCCTGGAGAACAGCGTTGCTGTGCACTAGAGACATGCTTCAGTTTTGCCTCGGTGATCAAGAACAAGGACAAAAAATACCTGCTCACTCAGAATGCAAACTCTGCTATTTATACTGACTCAAATATGATGAAATGAGGAAGTTTTTTTTTCTTTTGCAATTCCAAGTATGCAAGCAAAAAAGTTGTTCCAAGTAAAAAGAAAAGAAAAAAAAAACATTCCATCAGAATAACTACACGCAGACACACACTACTAACATTCTAGTAACTGCTTTTAACCAACAAGAAACTCTGATTAAGACTACAACGGATATTCAGGACTGCTGAGACGATTATCGGTGCCCCTCTGCCCAACCTCCAAGATCTTTACATCTTCAGAGTGAGGAACAGGGCTAAGAAAATCACCTTGGACCTTGGATCTTCAGCCTGAACAATTAAAACTTCCATAACTATACATTGTTCATCATAACTGACATTTATATTTATATATAGAATTCAATATTTGTACATTTGTTAACTGCACACTTGTAAATGACATATCTGCACACTTATAAATAACATATCTGTACATTCATTTAAACAATTTTTAAAAAATTCTACACTTCTATGTCTGTATATATTGCATTATAAAATTTTCTGTTCTTATTAGTGTTAAATTCCATCTCTACTGTGTTATTCCTATATATGTCTGCACTCTCATGAATGTTTGCAGTATGTCTGTACTTTCTTCTGCACTAGAAGCTCCTGTCATCAAGTCAAATTCCTTGTGTGTGTAAACATACTTGTAATAAAGCTCTTTCTGACTTCTGACTTCTGATTAACGAATAAGTAACAGCACTCAGTTTAATGAGGTAGTTCACAATTATCTATTTCTATCTATTTTCTATTACCTCCCAGATGACTACTAAGAATGACTATATACAGGGTTATAATGAATATAAATAATGCATAATGTATAATTAATACAGACACACACTACTAACATTCTAGTAACTGCTTGTAACCAACAAGAAACTCTGATTAAGACTACAACGGACATTCAGGACTGCTGAGAGGATTATCGGTGCCCCTCTGCCCAACCTCCAAGATCTTTACATCTTCAGAGTGAGGAACAGGGCTAAGAAAATCACCTTGGACCCCTCACACCCAGCCCACTCTCTCTTCGAAATGTTGCCTTCTGGTCGGTGCTCTGTACCAGAACATCCAGGCACAAGAACAGTTTTTTTTCCCCCCACAGGCTATCTTCAGCCTGAACAATTAAAACTTCCATAACTATACATTGTCCATCATAACTGACATTTATATTTATATATAGAATTCAATATTTGTACATTTGTAAACTGCACACTTGTAAATGACATATCTGTACATTCATTTAAACAATTAAAAACATTTTCTACACTTCTATGTCTGTATATGTTCTTATTAGTGTTAAATTCCATCTCTACTGTGTTATTCCTATATATGTCTGCACTCTCATGAATGTTTGCAGTATGTCTGTACTTTCTTCTGCACTAGAAGCTCCTGTCATCAAGTCAAATTCCTTGTGTGTGTAAACATACTTGTAATAACGCTCTTTCTGACTTCTGACTTCTGATTAACGAATAAGTAACAGCACTCAGTTTAATGAGGTAGTTCACAATTATCTATTTCTATCTATTTTCTATTACCTCCCAGATGACTACTAAGAATGACTATATCCAGGGTTATAATGAATATAAATAATGCATAATGTATAATTAATTACAAAGATCATGGTAACACACTAAAAATGATTCAAGTATTACTAAATGAATTACCAATTATTTGGATCAGTATTCTAAAGTGAAAAGCATGATAACTCTAATGTAATGACTAAAGTCACTGTAAGCATTTGAGGTTTTTTGAAGGTTTAATAAAGTAATTCCTACTGAAAGATGTAGTAACACTTGAGTCATTACTATCCAAAACCTTACAAAAACCTCAAATGCTTGCAGTGAACTGCTGAGAGGATTATCGGTGCCCCTCTGCCCAACCTCCAAGATCTTTACATCTTCAGAGTGAGGAACAGGGCTAAGAAAATCACCTTGGACCCCTCACACCCAGCCCACTCTCTCGTCAAACTGTTGCCTTCTGGTCGGTGCTCTGTACCAGAACATCCAGGCACAAGAACAGTTTTTTTCCCCCCACAGGCTATCTTCAGCCTGAACAATTAAAACTTCCTTAACTATACATTGTCCATCATAACTGACATTTATATTTATATATAGAATTCAATATTTTTGTACATTTGTAAACTGCACACTTGTAAATGACATATCTGCACACTTATAAATTTAAAAAAAAAATTTTTTTTTAAATGTCTACACTTCTATGTCTGTATATATTGCATTATTAAATTTTCTGTTCTTATTAGTGTTAAATTCCATCTCTACTGTGTTATTCCTATATATGTCTGCACTCTCATGAATGTTTGCAGTATGTCTGTACTTTCTTCTGCACTAGAAGCTCCTGTCATCAAGTCAAATTCCTTGTGTGTGTAAACATACTTGTAATAAAGCTCTTTCTGACTTTTTGAAGGTTTAATAAAGTAATTCCTACTGAAAGATGTAGTAACACTAAGTGTAACACGCACTGAGTAGCGTTCGGTTCACAATTACTAAGTTACTATGTGGCCACAACTTTGGTACAGCGGTAACTACGTGGGATTGCTTGGACCAGAAATCAGAAGACAAGTGTCGATTCACTAGAGCAAAAGGTAAGCAAAAAGTGTAAGAGTATTACCTATTTCGAGGGTCAGTCAATTAATAACACAGTTCAAAGGAATAGTCAGTTACTGGAAAATAGTATATTGTTTCGATTTATTATCCTTTCACTTGGATTACTGATAAAAAATAACCAACACACAATTACAACAACAAATAAACTGAATAGTAAAACCCCAAAGTAACAAAAGGATATCAAAATTTAAAGAAAAGGAAAAAAAAATAAGTTCAGATTCAGTTTCCAAATTACAAATAAGTTTCTGGAATTAAATTTCAAATACTCAAAATCAGTGTCTCAGTTTCAAAATTAGATTTTTAGATTCAAGACCAAATTCTCAATTTCAAGTTTCAGTTTTGAATTCAAAGTCTCAATGTCCAGTTAAGTTTCAGATGCAAAGTCAAAAGTCTCAATGTCCAGTTCAGATTTTTTTTTTTAAAGTTTAAAATATATAGCAATGTTCATCAAAAGTGGAAAAATTCAGTCCACGAAGAAAGGAAAAAAATTGTTTGATCCAGGGAAAATCCAGGCAGCAAAACTTGGAAAAACTCTAAACAAATATAGTTTGGTCCTACCAGATCGACAAATTTCACTCTTTTTCTCCGTTTCCAGGCATGAAATGATGGGATGGCTCGCCAGTCCAAACCGGAATACGGGTATTCAGCAGGGACAGGATTCAGAATCACAATTCTCAACAAAGACAAAAAAAAAAAAAAACCCGGCCTTGCAAAAACAAAGCCAATAACAATCATCAGTAACTTGTTTGAATAAACCATTTCAAATGACTAAAGCGTCTGCTTCAATTATTTGCATATACGCAACACATACATGCTAATCGCCATGTGCTCAATTACAACACTAGAGTCTATGCACAGTGTTAGCAAAGCTAGCACCACATGAAACACATTTCACTTTGAGAAATTATCACATCTTCACAAATAAAACACCCTTCAACAACTTGAACAATTATATTCACTAACAGATCGTATTGAAACAAAAATGAAGCATTTTCAACATTACTAACTCACATTCCTGGTTGACTTTACAATAGCCGATAACAGTATTCACATTTCGTTTCATTAAATACATTTCTTATAACGAAATTTGTACTCACCAAGGAGAAATGTATCAGAAAAAATAAATAAAGTATTTCTCCGAATAAATACTGATTAGGCTCTATTTCATCAGCTTCTTGTTGCGTCTCTTTCAGTGCTGTTTCTTGTCGTGTCTTTCTCAAAGCGTGAGCTTTTAAGAGTTAATATCTCACTAATCTGGGTCTTCATTTGTTAATAATCTATTGCTGGATTATTAAACTGTATTTTCATTGAATTCGCGCTACTGAGTCTTCTCTCTTTCAAGTTCGCTCTCGTTCTGTCTGCTCGTGTGCTACTACCCAAAAGGGGCGGAGCTAACCATTCACCTCCCCAATTAAGAATCATTCAGGAACTTTTTTTTTTTCCTTTTTACTTGTAGAGTGATCTTTCTACATATTTATCTTTCCGTTCTAAATATTATAGCAATAATAATTAGATAAAATTTCAATTAAATATTAGTGACCTAGATTAATGATCTGGGTTACA
>NW_015634336.1:237525-241719 GCF_001515625.1 Sinocyclocheilus rhinocerous
GATTATGGTAAGGGGCGTTACATTTCCGACGCGTGCTTGTGGTGTTCGGCCAATCACAATGCACTGGGTCAGTTGGCCAATCAGAGCAGACTGCGCTTGTCAAAGGAGGGGGCTTTGTAGAAAACGAAGCGTTTGAGAGAGGCGGGGTATAGAGGACCTACAATAATGTAAAGTATTTAAAAAATAATGTGTTTTTTGAACATTAAAGCATGTCAACATATTCTGTTACACCAAATACACAAAATAATGATCTTTAAAATAGCATCATATGACCCCTTTAAGTATTCCTCTGAAGAAATACTGATTAGGCTCTATTTCATCAGCTTCTTGTTGCGTCTCTTTCAGTGCTGTTTCTTGTCGTGTCTTTCTCAAAGCGTGAGCTTTTAAGAGTTAATATCTCACTAATCTGGGTCTTAATTTGTTAATAATCTATTGCTGGATTATTAAACTGTATTTTCATCGAATTTGCGCTACTGAGTCTTCTCTCTTTCAAGTTCGCTCTCGTTCTGTCTGCTCATGCGCTACCACCCAAAAGGGGCAGAGCCAACCTTTCACCTCCCCAATTAAGAATCATTCAGGAACTTTTTTTTTTCTTTTTTACTTGTAGAGTGATCTTTCTGCATATTTATCTTTCCTTTCTAAATATTATAGCAATAATAATTATTTTTAGTTAAAATTAATTAGACACAATTTCAATTAAATATTAGTGACCAAGATTAATGATCTGGGTTACACACTCCCCTCTTGAATGTATGCAGGTCCCTCTGCATGCTTGAATTCAGATGGTTTCAAAAGGAGAGTAATTTCTTGAGGGATTCAGATCTTCCAAAGAGGTAGTAATTGCAGTACTCAGACTGGAGAACAGGGACTGAATAACTAAACTAAGAGGACTGCCCAGTTGCGGGTAATTAAGTCTTTTTGGAGGTTCACATTGTCTTCTCGAACGTCTGACACTTTCCGTTTCAGTAGATTAACTCTCGTTCTCTTGAGACTCTCTGGAAATGCTACTTTCTCTTTGGGTGGAATGGTTACTTCCTTCATCTTTCCTACTTTAATTTTCAGATGATTCACTATCAGTATCTGGTTTCTCTTGATCTGTTGAAATGGTTCTGCAGTGATCGTTTGATTTTGATGGAAGAGTCAGAGGTTTCGTGAATTTAGTTTGAGTTTTTGGATTTGTGTTTAAGGTTTTGAGAAAATGAGTGATGGTTTCAAGAAATGTGTTTTAGCAATTCAGAAAAAAACTGTAATACTAGAACTATTCTTTTCTATTATATTCTATGCTATTTTATTCTATTAAAAAATAGCTGTGTAGGCTACTGTGCTAGACTAAATGAGACTTGTCACAGCACTTGTATACTGTTGCACTCTCGTTGGTCTGATTGCTTCTATTGTTCTCCTCATTTGTAAGTCGCTTTGAATAAAAGCATCTGCTAATTGATTAAATGTAAATGTAAAAAAAATATCTTAATTTGTGTTCCAAAGATGAACGAAGGTCTTACGGGTTTGGAATGACATGAGAGGGAATAATTAATGACAGAATTTTCATTACTGGGTGAAGTAACCCTTTAAATAATGTAAGGGAAACATTATTTAATATTATTATTTAATATTTAGCTCAAAGGGAATCATTTAAGATTGTATAGGGAATTTGGACAGAATCACTGTTTTACAGCTGATCACTGAGACGGCCAGCTCAGTATAACATCAACTCTACAATGTATATTGAAATCCAAAATATAGTATTAATTAGCAGAGTAACAAGAGGCCAGTTGCATAAACTTAGCCTCTATGTTAAGACAGTGACTTAAGAACTGGTTTGACCAACTAGCAGTTAACCAAAGGGCAATCAGTCTTATTTTTGGATTCAACAGACTAATCTACATTTTTATGTAACTGAATTAAAAAATATATATAACCAGTATTAAAGAAAAAAAATTAGCTGACTAACTTTTAAGACTAGTCTTAACCTTTTATGCAACCGGCCCAAGATCAGCGGTTTAATATTAAGAAAGTGCTGTCAATGCACTGATCCAGTACGTTCAGCTGGCTATGTCTGCTATAGGATACTTACCAAGACGGGCATGTTGACATTATTTTTGTGTGAATTTGTGCATTTAAACACAATACTTCATAGAGAGCTTAATATTTGCACGCGTTCTGAGGCGCGGGTTTGCACGCTTCGGATGAGCGCACACACAGATCTTCTCACTGCGCGAGCGAGCGAGCTGTCTTCTGGCTCTTAAATGTTTAAACTGGCAAAGCTTACATGAGTTTAGTTTAAACATATATCAACGTGTGCTGTTCAGGTCTTACCTGTGCGAGCGCGCTATCAGCACCAGGGTGATGACAGAATAAATGACTGCTCATATTACAGCAAATGGCACTTGCATTGAACAAGAGTGACTGGTTTGTCCACGTTTTTTTTTTTTTCATCGTTGTTGTTGTAATGTATTGGGAAGCCAGAATGCACATACATCAACAGAAACATACATTAGCCTAACCCTGTTTTTTTTACGTGTTATTTATAGCAAACCATTTTACAGATGCTTTGTCAGATTTAAGTTGAACCGCGGTCCTAGCGCGTGCCGAACCGTGTGTGGAAAACCGCAAAGTTCGATTATTTTTTTCGCGAACCGTTCCTTCCCTACTAAGCACATGTTAATTTATGCACAAAAGGGAACGTTACGGGGCGTGGTCCCGCCCTGCAGTAACATCTGATTGGGATACAACTTTGTGGGACGGAATTAAGCGCCTCGCTTAAAACCACAGTGACTGAAGTTATTCGTTGCTTGAACTGCTGGAACTACTGAACAGCATGAACACCCGACTAGCGTTCTTGTCATCCAGAACTCTCAAACACTCCGTTGAAGTTTCGTGACTCTGCAGAAATCTTCAGAGTCTTTGAACCAGCAACCCACTCTCAACTTTAAATAAATAGCAAACAGTTAATTCTGCCGAAATACATAATACACGGAAAGGTTTTAATCATAGACTGCATAAAAACATGGACGTAGTGTCCGTGACGTAACCCGTAGACTTCCGATGAGCGTTTTGAAGCCTAAAGTAGGCGGAGCCAGCCGTCGCCATCTTGGCAGCGCGTCACCGCTCGTCACTCCCGGATAATCGAAAATGGGCAAAGAGGCGGGAGCTGGCTGCGTTAATGAGTGAATTGCTGAATCATTTATTCAACCGAATAGCTGATTCATTCAATAAGTAAACACCGTTCATTGCTCAGAGATGCAAAACAGTGCTGTGTGATCTTTGTTTGGAACTATTTCCATTGTCAAAATTGAGCAAAAACAAGCAATATTATGTCTAAAATGTAAGTCACTTATTGCTTTACTGAACTTGTATAAAATGATTATTAAATGTGTTCATGCTGATATCTGCAGAAAAACGGTACTCTTTGCGTGATATAGATTAAGTTAACTATATTAAATTATATAAATATAAAAAGCATACAGAAGCATTTTTGCCGTCTACAATTTCGAATGCCTTGAATGAATTTTGAGTTAGACTAATTAATCAACGTGCGTGCACTCTGTGTGTGATTTGGTGATATATAGCCTACTTGATAATGTCAGATCGCACATCATTAAAACAACACTTAGGCCTACCATATTATCGCAGACGATGCTGTATCTGCACACCCCAGACTCGACTTGAGTGGAAAATTAATCATCCGCGGAGAGCAGAGGTGTTTTTAGGAGTCTTGCAAACGCCAGACCACATGATTTGTCAAACCTGCTTTCCTGCAGTCTGTGTTCTTCTGACTTCTGAGTATTTTGTAGTAAGTAACGAAAATGCTTGGGGGGAAATGTATCGGAGTAAAAGTATACATTTTAATTAGGATATGTAGTGGAGTAAAAGTTGGCTGAAATATAAAAACTCAAGTAAAGTACAGATACTCCCAAAAAATGCTTAAGTACTGTAACGAAGTATTATTACTTCGTTACATTACACCACTGCTTTTGTCATACCTAAACCGAGCTCTATACAAAGGAAAATAATGTAAGAATGTAAAATAAGTTTATATACTGCATACCCCGTTTTTGCGCCACTGTATATATATATATATATATATATATATATATAATATGAAGAGTTTGGTTCCAAAACGCGATAAACGCCATTTAAAAAAAAATTGAGTTTCCGCCAAAATCAGTATTGTATCTGGTCGGTATTGAAAAG